>NW_021940545.1:3436781-3557679 GCF_001715985.3 Manacus vitellinus
AGTTCCAGTGAATGTGTTTTCCAGGTTCCCGCAATGTTTTCTTTGAGCTGTGGATCCAGGTGAGTTTTTGAGGCTTTCCTTCTATCAGACAGTCTTTAAAAAAAACTCATACTCAGGTAAGTTTTTGAGGCTTTTCTTTTATCAGACATTCTTTCAAAAAACCCTCATACTCAGGTTAAGTTTTTGAGGCTTCCATTCTGTCGTATAATCCTGAAAAAACACATAGTCAGGAAAGTTTGTGAGGTTTTCCTTCCATCAGACAGTCCTTAAAATACACATAGATAAGTTTGTGAAACTTTCCTTCTATAATATGGCCTTTAAAAACCTCATATTCAGGTAATATTTGTGGGCTTTTCTTCTATAATATAGTCCTTAAAGACCACATACTCAGGTAAGTTTTTGAGGCTTCCCTTCTATCATACAGTCCTTAAAAACCACATACTCAGGTAAGTTTTTGAGGCTTTTCTTTCTATCAGACAATCCTTAAAACCCACATACCAACCACTGTCTGTCAGGACAGTCCTCACAACACAACTTCACCTTGCCCACGAGCTGTTTTCTGGTCCCTCGTGCAGACACCACCTCTCCATACCCACATTCCACGTGGCACCAGGAATTTATTCATGAAATCAATGACTCAGAGACTGACACTTCACTCAGGAACAGCAAACCTCACTCAACACCCCTGGGGCAGCAGCCTCCCTTTCTGCCTCAAACCCTTCTGGTCACAGGCTCATCCAAAGCAAACAGCACCATCAGCCAGGGCATGGAGACTTCACAAGCAATAATATCACCAAAATATTTCCAAATTCTTGACCACGTGTCAAGAAGCATTAGGACTGTGTTCTCAGGACTGATTCCGACTCCTGGCCCTGCACAGACACCCCAACAATCCCACCCTGTGCCCCGAGGATCAGCCAAACCCTCCTGGAGCTCTGGCAGCCTTGGGGCTGTGCCCACTGCCCTGGGGAGCCTGGGCAGTGCCCAACCAGCCTCTGGGGGAAGAACCTTTTCCTGGGATCCAACCTGAGCCTGCCCTGACACAGCTCCAGCTGTTCCCTGGGTGCTGTCCCTGGGCAGAGAGCAGGATCAGTGCCTGCCCCTCCATTTCCCCTCAGCAACGAGGTCTCCCCTCAGTCTCCTCACAAACACTCCCCTTCCCATTTTGGCCCCACGTCCCACACCTTTATCTGCCCCTGGAATGTCTTATCCTGGCTCAGGGCACCTCTGCCCTGCCAAGCTGCACCTCTGGGGTGCCCAGAAAGCTCCAGGGAAATAAGGCTGCCCCGGGGATGCCCCACAGAGGTGGCATTCCCCAACTGGGGATGGATGGAGCCATCAATCACGGGGCTGTTTCTAATCAGCTGCACCCCGGCTGGTGAGCAAATGGCATCTCATTTGCAAAGCTTTTGCTTTGAGTTCTCTCATTAGCATAAGTATTGTTTTCCATTATCCATGGTGATTCACATTAAACTAATGGAAATTCATCTGTCATCTGAATATATCTCAGCAAAGGGCAACTGTGAATTCAATTAATGACTATTTGCCCCTCTCCTACTTATCTTAGAGTGGTTTGGGTGGGAAGGGACCTTAAAGACCACCTTGTCCCCATGGGCAGGGACACCTTCCACCAGATCAGCAGCTTAAGGACCAGTTCCCCATGGAAGTTGCCTGATGGTGTGGTTTGAATCCTGCCTGATCTTCCTGCAGTGGAAGCAGAATTGTACCTGTTTGCTACATCAGATTTGGACTTGTAGCTGTCAATCTGATGGCATCAGGAATTCTGGCTTCCAAGGTAACTAGGACTTTAACCAAGGCTCCTTATGATAAACAGTGTCTTTTATCCTTACCCTGACTTGATCATTTTAAGAGCACAGTTTGTCTGAAATAGTTTGTTTGAAATCCATGGCTTGGATGATTTGAGGGGAAGATAGTTCTAGGTCAACACTGAACACAAGAACTGTCAGTGAACTGAGCCCTCCCTTTCACAAGCTGCACTTATATCCAGTTTAGTGCCACATTTTTGTAACTGCAGGAATCTAGTTCTGGAAAAACCCTCCACTGTGGGTCACCTTATTGCACAAAATTCCCCTCAGTTTTGCACTATCATTCTTTATTCTTTATTCAGGATAGTTACAGTAAGTTGTTGTCATAGTTCTCTCAGTGGTGTAGAATAGATCCTTCTCCCTCCAGGAAGAGGAATTTAAATGCTGTACTCTGTGGAATGCTGAGATCCTCCCAGACAATATTTGCTGCTGAAATGTGTGATCCCTGTGCTGCAGGGAGAAGGTGATGACAATGGAGTTGCCTGATACTTCCCCTTCTGGATGCTCTGCATTGGATGGGGTTGGAGCTGCAAGGATAAACAGAGTCCAGCAAGTGCTTTCCTTCACCACCACCACCCAGGCCATAATTCTCCAGGGTGCAAACTCCATAAATCCCCTTTCACTGCTGGCATGTTAATGGCACTTGGGGAGATGTCACTTCAAAACTAAAATGAGCAATGACACACCGAGCAGCAGAAGGTAAATGGCTTTTAACAGGATAACGTGTCAGTTAAAGGCTAAATTATTTCCCTGCTGTCACTTCCCTTTACTTTGCTGCCTTGTGTTATTGGCTGTTACTGACAGTGGTTGAGAGGAGAGATGCCCTTGGCCCTGGGACATGCTGATTGCCTCTGTAGCTCTGTGTTTGTGGTGGAATAATCAACTTCCATTCTTTTCTCTGGGATACATGGAAGTGACTTGCACAGCGAGGTATCCACTGGTCCCGTGGCAGTGTCTTTCACCAGCAATCACATGCTTGGGGTGTCTCCCAGACAGATTTGCCAGGAAATGAACCCTTCCTGACTGTGTTTAGTGGTCCAGAGTCTAAATATAAGTCTAGTGGTTTTATAGGAGTACTCTGGGGGCAAGAGATATCCTCAAATGTTCCTGTAGGACACCAGAATGGGAAAAGCACCCTTAATTGCTTGAGGCTTAGAGATGATGGTGACTGGAATCCCTTGTGCTTGGTGCTGTATGGACATGTCTGATATTAAAGCAAATGCTGCTGCTTTAGAACTTCACTGGGAGGTTGAGGGGAGATTTATGTGTGCAAGTCTCGATGAGTTATCTGGGAGAGTCCTTACATGAAGGTAAGTGGTAAAAGCTGCATCAGGTGCTATAAAACTGATGGAAACCAGAAGGTTAAAGAAATCCTGAAAATCAATGTGTTATTTGCACAGTGGTCTTAGCACTGAGGAAGCTGCACTTTCTCAGCAGACTAATTGTTGTTAAGTAGCAGCAGAGGGGAAGGATTGATCTCTGGGTTCTGAAAAAGCAGAGCTTTCTGCTTTTCCTGTGTGGGTCTGTTTGAAAGCTGCCCCTGCAGAAATGGCCCTGTGGTTCTGTTTGATTTTCTCCCTTCCAGATGTCTCGAGATGTGCAAATAAAACCAGGCCTTTTCTCTGTCACCATCCTCGGTAGTAAAGGTACTGCAGGGCAAAATGGGGTTTTATCTGCACTTGCAAAGTTTTGTTGAGATTTAGGAGACTTCTTACTGCTCTCCTATATCTGAGCAAACTCTGGAGTGGCAGTGAGTTAAAGGTACTAAAATCAGCCAGTATTTCCTTCAAGCTTTAGTGGATTTTATTTGGAGTTAGAGTAGGTAATGATGCCTCTGTTCTTACCCAGTTTAGTGCTCGAATCTTTCATCCTTTCTTTCAAATGCCTTTGTGGGAGGTGGATGAGAAAAAGCTCAGTGAATGATATTATTGTCCAGCAATAGAATGATATTATTGTATAGCAAAGCCATTTCAAATGCTTTGAGTGTGTTTCTTGTGTCCACCAAGAAGCAAAGATCCCTGAGCATCAGAGTCCAGCTTCGGAACTTGGATCAAACAGGAGGCATTCAGAGTTATTTCAAACACTTGGAATGTGGCAGAAGTCTTTTAAGTTCACCAGCAAACACATGGAAAAGCAGATGGTTTCTTTGCGACAGAACCCTGAACATAACAGGAAAACAGAATATGTTCCCCTCCCTCTCTTAGCTGGAGAAAAGAATCTTTAAAATGCCTTGCATGTGTGCTAAATAAATAAAATTAAAAATGAACCTTCTGGCCAATCACAGTTTAGCTACCCTGCAATTAAACAAATCCACAAACTGGCAACACATTTACATCTCATTAAGGGGAGGCAAATGCAGCAACTGCATGAAAATTTAGAAATTAGACACAATTACCATGTTGGCTGGAGGCAGGAAGGGGGAGCGTTATGGAGGGAGGTTTTTAAGAGAAGTTTGATGGTTCCTTAATTGGCTGCTGCCTCCCCGGCCCCACCCAGCTCCGTCGGGTAAATGAATCTTTGCAGGCAGGATCCCTGATGCTCTGCCTGTCCCTGCAGTGCAGCCCCAGCAGTTCATGAGCCACAAAACTCTCCGGGACACCCGGAGGAGCCTCCCCTGGCACTTCCCGGGGGATGGCAGAGGTGCGGCTCGGACACACCGAGCCCGGGGCAGTTCTCTGCTCTGCAGCCGCATCCCTTCCCACGCTCAGGAGTTTTATACTGGGAATGGCAGCGCAGCTCTTGCCCAGGAAAGGTGTCTTTCCATTCCCTTTGATGGCTGGAGCATTTGCTGACATCAGTGGCTGCTGGTCCAGAAGTGTTTATTGGCTTTGTACAGCATCCTTCCTCCTTCCTTATCTCTAGAATTTGTCCAGTTCTGCTTTATATTTCTTATATTCTTATATATATATATTATATATTATTATATCACAGTATAATATATATCCTATATATCCAATATATTATTAATAATACATTAATGTAATATAGAAATAAAAAATAAATGTATTTTATAGAAATATAATATATATGTGTATAAAACAAATATGTAAATATAAATATACATTTATATATAAATATAATATTCATATAATATTAAAATAATATATATATATACATATAAGATATAAATATAGTAATATATAAATAATATTAATAACATATAAGATATAAATATAGTAATATAAATATATATAAATATAATAATATATAATAATAAATAATATGATATATATTATATATCTATGTGTATTATATATATTATTATATTATATATATTATTGTATTATTCTTACATTATTTCTTATATTCTTCAGGGTTGAAGACAGTTCCCACACCCCTTCCTCCCGAGGTGGTTCTGTTTCTTAGGGACTGATATAGGGTGTAGGGGTGGTTTCTTGAATAGGTGCAAACATGAATAACACAAATAACAGGTGCTAATTCATAGTTCTGCACAGTAACTGGGGATAAGGATCACCTCGGGCATTCCTTCTGGGAGTAGGACCTGGCTTTTCCTGGGATGTGTTAAAACTGCTGGATTCAGGAGCCTTTCCACAATGATGTTAATTAGTTGGTAGGAATGCCCACTGGGAGGTAGCAAGTTTCAGAAAATAAAACCACAATGATTTTCAAAAGCAGCAGTGAGACAGAAGGGCTGTGCTTTGGGGAGTTTGGTGGTGGTGGGTTTTTGTTGTGGGGTTTTTTTTTAAGCCTCTTGCACTGAGGCAGAGATGGGTCTGTCTGTGGGTGCTGCTCCACGACTCCAAAAGCCCCACAATGGTATTCCAGCCCCAATGAAAGGTGGCTGGGAATAAGTTCAGCCCACTCCAGGGAATCACAAAGGGGTGAAAAATGGAAAAAAGTCTGTTGCTGCCAGTCACCAGGTCCACTCTGCCCATGTGTTTAATGGCCCTATTAAATATAGCAAGTGTAAATCTTAAAGATTGCCTTGAAAAAGGATTCAGCTGCTTCAAAAATGGAGCTATATTTTGGATATATGACTCGTGCTTCAGATCCATAAATAAAAAGTTAGTATATCTTGAAGCTGCACGTAAATGCTACTGGGGTGTTTCTTTGTGTTTCTGGGAGATGTGAGGTCTGTGCTTTTCCTTTCTGAACACCCTGGCCTTTCCCACTGTTTTCATGGCTTCAACAGCAAACCCCAAGTTGGCACCTTAGAAATAAGTTAAGGAATGAATAGAAAGTCCTACACTGGACAATGTGGAACCTACCCTGTGCTTGGGGTTGTTCCCCCTCAGTATTTCTTTGGGCATTGTTGTTTTGGGGGTTTTTTTCACCCCCTTAAACTGAGGCTCTGTGACAGCTCAGGTGTCTGTTCTGCACCAGATCTGTCACTTTGCAGGGCACTGTGACACTGAGGAGAAGCTTTATTGTTAACATAAGAATTGATGAACAGTGGTGAACTGGTGAATTGATTAAGAATTAATGACATTGTGTCGAGGGACTACAGATGAGGGGGGTAGGGGAGCCTGTGGGGAATTTATATGTTCTGCTGTAGGTGAGGGACTGTGTTGTCAGTAATTCAGGGGACTGTAAGTGCAGCAGTGAACCAGTTCAGGGCTGAAGACAGTTCCCACAGCATTAATCATCAAACTGCCAGTGAGTTCAGGAGTATTTCACTCCTGGAGTGTGCACAGCCTTGGTGGGAATAACTAATGTGGGTGAGGTACCTGGGGAAAATTAACATGGGTGAGGTACCTGGGTATAACTGATGTGGGTGAGGTGCATGGTGAGATCTGTGCTTGGGGTGAAGTGCAGGTGTCACTTAGGGGCTATAAAAGCTCTTTGGAACCCCTTTTATTATCCCTGCCACATTGCTCTCTCTGTCTTTTCCGCCCAGCAGGGTCACTCTGGATAAAGGGAAGGTGTACAAGTGGCCAGGTAATCACCCTGGCCTGGTGCCACTGCTTTCTGTGTCCCAGCAAAGTGCCCCTCTGCCTTCTGTATGAAACCAGCACATTGTTTATTCATAAGGCAGCTGGCTGGGAAGGGTTAATCCAGCTGGTACTCAAGGATGTGGCTCCTGCTCTTGGCTGATGGCTGGGTTTGTTTTATTTGAAGTTTTCTATGAAGATGTCTTGCTCAGACAATGAGAAGTGGGGCTGCAGCTGCTCAATTCATCCCCCTCGTCCCTGAACATGGATCACAAAGTGTTGTGAGCCAGTGCAGATTCCTGAGCTCAGGAATAATTCATACAAATGTCTCCCAGCTTAGCCAAGAGAAGCAATTTCAGCTGGAACAGAATATAATCCATTTCACCCTGGCACTGAATAAAGGGAAGGGCACCTGCTATTACTCTGATATTTATTTATTTTTTTTTCTTTTGCAAATACTCAGACGCTACGACGATGTGTGGAAAGGGGAAATCTAAAGATAGATATAAGGGGTATAAATCAAAACCTCAGGTGGAGTCACAGGCAGGCTCCATGGAAACTGCTTCCTCGTGGGGGCAAACCAAGAGCAAATTTGGGCAACTGTAAAAATCAGATGAGGTTTTAATCTTTGGTTTCAGATGTCACAGTACAACTGCTTTATAAACCCCGTGTTCTCGCTGTTGGCAGCGACGGGAGTTGCTGAAGATGGATCATATATCTAAACTAATTGGAGTGGGAGCATTTTCTTGGGCTTTTCTGAGCACTCTGGTGCCTTGCTTTTAGGAAGAAAGCAGCAATTACCTCCTTGCCACCTTATTTTTTCGTGTAGTGAAACAAATGTTATGAAGTGGATCCAAGAAGGTGTAATTCTCCCGTGGATTCCATCTTTAACTTATTTGCAATAATTGCCTGAGTAAGCCAGAATTTGTCTGGAAGGCCCTGGTTCAGATAAATTCCTGCTGTGCAGGTTGCTATTTTATGAAGAGTGGGGGAGGGCTTGTGAGAACAACAAATTAAAACTAATCTCATCTCCTGAAATATTTCATTACACAAACTCAATTTATTATGCAGAGCTGCCCTTTCAAACACGTGTGAGCTGGTGAGACAAGCAGGGAAGAATAAACACAACAAATCAACTACACCAATTCTTTCTGGAGGAAAACAACCACCTGCTGTAATTTACTGTAGCAGTAGCTTGGGGGACTGCCCTGGCCTTGCTGGCACTTGGCACACTCAGGGGAAGGGATTCTCTTAGAAATTGGGGTCCTTGTGGTGTTTTGTAAGCCAGGAATCTCTGAAATCACTCCCTACCCACACCTCAGAGTAAGTGGGAAGTTGCCAAAGTGTTTGGATTGGAGTTTAGATCCCTTTCTCCAGTGAGTAACCAAGAGCCCGTGCTTCTGGAGCAGATGAATTTCTCTTTTGCTTGTTTGTGACATTTCCTCATGAAGAAACAGTTTCTGAAACCTGAAGCTTATTCTTGAGAGGCAGAATGAGCTGGACATGCACAGCTCCTGGTAAAGGTGTCCCAGATGGTTTTGTGTAGGAGGTGTTACCTGCTGCTTGTCACCCAAACCCCTGGTTTGTGTGTGTCTCGGGATGAAAGAGCTATTTTGAACTATTTCTATTGTAAAACTGCTCATTTAACTGATCTTGGAGCTTTGCTGCCTCGGGTAACCCAACAGCAAAGCTCCACCAAAGCCTGTGATCCCTTTCCCTCCCAAACCCTGCTTTATTTATTCAGTGAGGAAACGAGGTTCCTCCAAAGATGGTTTCAAATGAGCAGAGGTTATTTATGCTTCCTTTTATCTCCCAGTTTGGGCAGAGGTGAGAGGTTCTGTCTAGGAAGTGGGCTGGGAGCAGCTGTGGAACAATGGGGAAATAAATTCCACGCTGGAATCCAGCAGCCCCTCCAATCAATGTACTTTCCAATTAATTCCTCTGTACAAGCAGGACTTCTGAAAACAGTGTGCTGCTGTTAGCTCTGGCTTTAATTTATTTTGAAAAATGTGTAATTATCAAGCTGTGAGCAAATTGCCATTCCTTTCACCTGGCTCCTTTCAGAACTCATTGGCATTCCGAGGAGCCATTGATTAATGAGCAGAGCAGCAGAGGACAGGGATGATCCAAGGCAGGCACAGCCCACGAGCTGCATACAGCAGCAGGAATGCCTCAGGAGAAGGGATGTTAGGCCCTGTGGTGCAAATCTTACGTTTTTGATGAAGAAAGACCTTAAAACTCCCCAATTCTTGTGGGCCAAGGACATCCTGTGCCTTGTACAAAGCAGCAGCGAGTGGGAAAGGTGTCGCTCCTCCTGCACTGAAAAGGACCTGAGCTTTCTTCCTCAGGGATGCCATGTAGAGCCCTTTTTAGTCTCCCTTTTTCCTTTTCCCACATTTGTGGGACAAAGGAGCTGGCTGGTAGCCTTCTCTGTTGTCATGTATAATGATGTTCTGTCCCTTTCTAGGGCTCTGCACTGTGCCCCCAAGGCTCATTCTGTATTCCCACATCCAGAGGTTCACATCTGGCTGTTGTGCAACTTGCTTTGACGTCCTGAAGTTCAGTTCAGAGCCAGCTGGGTAAGGGACACTCAGCTGATGGATTTTGTTCCTCTTCAGTGTGAAAATTATTCCCCTCTCACTAAGTTTTCAGCGACTCTCAATCTTTTCTTCCAGCCTCCATCCCTGCCCTGATTAGAATGACAGTCAGAGTGCCACTGGGTGTCATCTGCATATCATCTGCAGGAATTGGGATGCACAGGAGTGTTTCTTATGGAGTGCTGGGTAGTGTCACTTAACCATGGAGACAAGGCACTGAAGGAGCACAGGCAGCAGAAGTGTTTTGTCCCTCTGCCTTGTTCCTCCTCACCCGTCATCATCTCGGGTGTCACTCACTGGGGGTTTGCTCAGACCCTTTTCCAGCACACAGGAGTTCAGATCTCTGTGTTTGTTTGCTGCCATGGGCTGGTTGTGATGGGGATTTGATGGCATGTGGTGTCTCCTCACTCCTGGCAGACACACAGGCCTCCAAACCTGGCTTTTAGAGCTCCCTGTTACCGGTGAGCTCAGAGCACCATTGAGCAAAGCTGGACTAAAACTCTTTAATGTGAAGGGGAAAAAATCATATGGGAATCCTTTATAATCCCCTCATCCCCTATTTTTCCTTTGTTTTGGGGTTCTTGGGGTTGTTCATCTGTTTGGGGGGACAGCAGGTTTTTTGGTTATGTTTGTCTGGGTTTTTTAAACTTCTTTGGGCTAAACTGCAGAAGCACTGAGAATGCAAAGCTTTTAGTAAGGCTTTGCCAGAATTCAGAGCTGTGCAGGATTGAACTGGGATCCCTCTTACTTGTTGGAGACTTTATAGCTTCCTGTTTCTGCAAGAGTTAAGAATTGTGTGTAATATAATCAGGTTCTGACTTAATAGCCCTCTAGGCCAAGGAAGCTGTAAGCTGATGCCATAAGAAGTAGGATATCAGCTCCAAAAGAGAGCAAATACTTTATTCTATTGAGTTTGCAGTGAAGGAGAAAAAAGCAAAGCCTAGCATGTGAGCCCAGCAGTTTCTTAAAGCCCTGCTACAATCCATTTAACAAATTGTTTCTCCTCTATCTTCACCCTGGTTGTTCTGATTATTATGCCTGTTATCTGATGGTTATTTAATCTATATTTTGTAATTACTTCCCTTCTGTCTTTCACTCCAACATACATTCATTTTCGTGTTGCACTAACGCAGTGACCTACATTATCCAAGCTGTAAAAGTCAATTATGCTGCCTGTGATTTTTCAAGTGGTGTTTAGCAAATGGGTTTGTGTATTATCCACCCGTTACCTGGTTTCCTTTACAGAGCCAGGTGGGGTTTTTTTAAGGCATCTGTTAAAATTGTCTCTGGAAATACAACCTCTTTTCCAGCCCTGGGTGCAAATGGCATTGCTAAAGTGCTGGGAAGAAATAAGGGATGTCCTGCCCACTCATGTGGACCATATGGAGCTGTCTGTCCCTCATTGTGATTTGGGAATATATTGTTCCAACCTACTGTATCATGTTCTGTGCAGTTTTCAAACTGAGCCTGTGGATTTTGCATCTCTGACATTTAATACCAGGCTTTAACTCGAAACCACGTTTGTGGTATTTGACAGCTAAGAGGTATCACTGTTACCAAAGGAATCACAAAATCATCTGTACCCAGCTCAGGAACAGTTCCCAGGGGAGGGGTGGGTGGGGAGGATTGTTTGTTTTTTAATCAAGCCTCACTCATTAATGCCTGCAGCTCCCCTGCATATAGATCTTCACCCTTCAGCCTTTCCCTGCCTTCCTGCTCCAGCACTGAGATGTGAGCACGTTACAGATGAAGTTTGGAGCCCATGCTAATGAGCTCTCCAGGCCCAGGCTAATTTTGTAGTAGAAGAAAAGGAGGTATCAGAGGGAATTCGTTAGATAGAGGTGCAATCATCCTCAGGCTCTGGCTCTGCCCTGGGATGAAGGCTGATTGCTTTATTACTTCCCATCACGAGATGCTCCCAGCCCTGTGCAGCCCCTGTCACACCTGACACATCCACGGCACACGTGTCCTGCTGCAGGTTTTGGGATGATGTTTCTAAGGGATCCCTTTTTTATAGTTAAAGGTGGACAATTTCTCGGAAGAATTTGTCCTTCCCTCATTGTTTGGTTTTTTCCCCCTCCATCACCTCTTTATGCATTACCTGTGCATGGTCTGTACAGAGAAATTTAAGAGTGAGTAAGTGGTTTCCTGAGAGCAGTAACTTCTGTGCTGTTTAAAAACTACTCTAGTGAGGTTTTCCTGTTTTAAATGCAGGAAATATGTGGCTTTTTTTTTCCTCAGGCACTTGGGTATGGATCTAGTTGTCAGCGTGCCACTGTAATTTCCACCACCACGTTTTGAGCCTAGCCTAAGTACCAACTGATTTAGCTTCCCTTTTGTTCCCCCTTACAATTCCTTCTGTTAAAAGCAGCTGTTATTCCTTCATTTAAGATACAGAATTAAGGCAGAGGAAAATTAAATGACTTGCCCGAGGTCACGAGCAGAACTAGGAGCAGAATGGAGGTCTCACAAGCCTAAGCTCAGTGTTTTAATTGCAAGCTGAGATCTAAAGGTGAACATTTGCATGTGATTTTTTTTTTTTTGGGGGGGGTTGTGGAAGGTCTGAGGTTCTTGAGGGAGCATTCCAGGTGGTGGATGGTGTGCTGCCTTGCTTCTGGCTCTGTTTTGATACCTGGGTTTTTCATTACAGCAATTTCCAGAGCAGTTTTGCAAACGTGATTAATTTTAGGAAGTTTACAAATGAATATCAGAATAACCAGAAGGCCCCCGTGAAATCATGAGTAGAGCTGGGGACTGAAAATAAATAAGTACACTTTAGCATCATTTCTGAGCTCGTGTTCTCCCTTGTAGCCCTGTCAGTGCAGGAATGTGTGCCTGGGGCTGGGGAGCTGCAGACAACAAGGAAGCAGATTTAATAGCTGGGCTGTAAATGTGAGAGCATCTTGTCACTGGCTTTCCACAGATTGGTTTGGATGACTGTAAATGTCTGAATTCTAATCTGAGCTGGTTGGGAGGCGTTCAGCAATCAGTATCTCAGAGCTGGAAGCCCAGCTGGGGAGATAGACCTGTACAGGAGCTAATGCTTCGGAAAAAAAGATCTCTATTTCGAGAGCCAGAAGAGAAAATTTGATTTCCCCCAGCCCGGTGCTTATAGACTGGTGTTCTCTCCTCTCCAGGAGGCCAATCTGAGCTTTCACAGGGCTCCTGCTGGAGGAAATCAAATAGCAAATTCATGCAAGGTTTGTGGTGGCTAAAGGGCAGGTGAGGATGTGACTGGTTGTGCTGGGGGGAGATGAGAGAAAAGAGAGGAGGGCTCAGCAGGGAAGGGGGAACAAGTTGTTGTCATCATGACTGCACTTCTTAAAAACTCATGGAAAATGCTGCTCTGAGTTCCCTCATGGAAACCAAGTGGTCTTTGTTTGCTGAAGACAAGGAAAAGGCAATGCCAGAGTGCTTGGAGTTCCACGTTTGTGAACTCACTGTTTCCTCATTGCCCAGCACAGAGCTGAGCTACTTCTACCCCAGGTGAGCTTTTCACCCAAGCAGTTCATGCATATATTTATTTTTATCGATTGAGGATGAAGGAGAGTTGGCTCACAGTGACAAATCTTTAGGCCTTATCTATTTATTGGTGGTGGGGTTGGCAGTGTGCCCTAAATCCCTGGTCCCCAGGGACACTCTCTGGCCATGCTGGGACTGCAGAACTGGTGTCCTCTGCACCACACCTCGTGTTCCTGTTCTCCCTGCCTGTTTGTTGGAATGAGCTGCCAAAGCAAAGCAGAAGGATGACAGGCAGCCAAATTTTCCCTCAGCAATGGCAGCCAGGTTGCTTTTGGAGGGTGTTCTGGAAAAGCAGGACAAAGCAGATATTCCCACCCCTGTGCAGATTCCCAGAAAGGCAAGTCGTGGTTACTGAGAGCAGAATCCTTTGATGCCCTTTCAGAGCTGCAGGGAATTCTCCTGCAGCACGACCTGCTCGTGGCCAGAGGCTCCTGCTCACTTCTGAACCTCTGTGCAAGTGCTGCCAGCTGATTTTTGAGTCCTAGTTAAATGGAAGTTTTCAGCCCACACCTGAGGGAAGCACACTTATTGCAAGATATTTGCTACTTTAGACTAAGACTCTTTCTTTTTACCTAAGATTAATTTTTCAGGGGAAAGATGCCCAGTGGCCCAGCAGAATAATTACATATTTTCTCCAAATCCTGCTGTATGAAAGAAAGGGAAAAATAGGTATGTTGTACCAAGAGAAAGATCCATGCTTAAAGCAGAGGAGAGTGGTACTTAACAGAAAATGGCCTTTTGACTATGTAACTTCGGGAAAATAAAGGTTTTGACTGCAAACCTCCGTGCCTTTTGTTCTGAAATTGCAACCTTGAAGAACTTTAATCAAAACCTGCTTATTGGGTAAAAGGCATTCAGTGAAGGAAAACAAAAAAGGAGGAAAAGAAAATAAAGGGAGAAACAAATTAAGTACTTGAGCGCTGGGGAGGGCAGGAGGGTGAATGGATTGCTGTTCCTGGAGGAGCTGCTGAATAAATAAATCATTAGGAGAACTCAGACTGTTCCCTCGGAACTTCCACAGCCTTTCCCAGCGTATTTTGGTCCTGTGCTGATCCCAGAGGGAGCAGTTTGGCTGGTGCAGAGCTGTTTGCCTGCAGGGTGAGTGAGCACCAGGCATTTTCACCCTGCTCTCACTGGGCAGGCCTTCATTTATATTTTTATGGGCATTGTTAACACTATTATTATATATATGTGTGTGTGTATACATAATAGTTCTTAGCACCTGATGTGCTGTAATAAGCACTGCACAGAAAGTGCAGCAGATGTGGGATCAAGGCCCTGGAAAATTAAACATGATGCCTCTTTTTGCACTGTCACATGAAAATACAACAGTTTATACCCATCTGGCCTGAGACTGGGGCAGATGCCTAACTAGAAGATCACATTCTTCATGTAGTCTTATAGTAATACTATATGTTCTTGTTGAATTATTCATCTATTTCTTTGACTTACATGGGTCATCTTCCCTCCTCTTCCCCGTTTCCTGATGTAATAACCTTATGAACATAAAAAGCAGCATCCTCAGCTGCCACTCGTGGAACTGAAAGCTGAGAAGAGACCTCATCATGTTCTAAATCATTCTGGGTGTTCCAGTGATTGATTGCTCAAAAATTGAACCAGAATTCTTTGGCCAGTGTTGGTAAATTTGGAGAGCTGGTGGGGTAACTCAGCAGAGAAAAAGAGTTTATTTCATCAAGGTTTTCTTTGGAAGGATGAATGAGGAAATAAGATCTCTGTTAGGAGACATTTAATCTTCTTCCTAACTGCTTCCTTTGCACAAAAGAAGGGCTAATAACAACTTCCAAAGCCAGTATTAATGCTATTTTTGGGTTTTCTGGAGGTAAAGGTTGGCTCCTCCAGGGCATTCTCTCTCCTCTTCTATAAGCACTCGCTCTTCTACAGACTGACCCAAGCCTGGACAGTGGGTAAAGCTGATTTAAGATGTGAAAAATTTGGTTATTAATTCATGTGATGGGCAGGAAAGGAATTTCAGGTTGCTAATTTGGATTTCTTCTTGTGTAGCCTGTAATAAAACAACAGCCTCATTTCTGAGGGCTGAGATTCTGTTTGGTAGGAGGGACTGTGTTTATACAAAGACCTCGTTTCCATGCAAAATCAATGAGGGCTGGGCCTTGGTTTTTTTTAGTAGTAATGAAAAAAGAGTAATTATGCGAAACTTTATTTCTAAAAAAAACCCTAAAAAAACCCCCAAAAAGCTTCCATTACAAAAGCTAAATGAGACAAATAACCCTGACAGAGCAAGAAGGAGATCTCACTAAATTGAATCCAGTCAATTTTAACATTCACGGCGCTGGAGGCAATTTTAGGCAGTGTAAACGTAATGGAAAAAGCATATTCCTGAAGCTGACTTACAGAATGCTGTGCTCGAGCCCTTAATGATGATAAATCAATGATCTAGAAAATAAAATCCCTTTCCTATTAACCAGATGGGCACACAAATTCTTCTCAGACTTCGAGACGTAAGCACCCAAAATTTTCAATTAGTGCTTCACGTCCCACTACCTTAAAATTATAAGTAATTAAATTGGAACATAGTGCAGGCACAGATATATAAACTGTTTTTCTCTTGCTTTCTCTCCCTACAAAATAATGTCTGCCTGCTGATTGATACAATCCTTTAACTCAGTTGAGAGATTCTCTGCTAACATCCTAAGAGATGCACTGAAGCAGAACTCTGAAAATTGAATTACAACCTTTGTATTGAGCCAAAGAGCAAAGTTGTGATTATGAGGTCCTGCCTCTCTATTTCTTCCCTCTGAACTCAACTTTCCCAGGGGTTTTTTTTGTGCCTTGACAAGTTTCTTATCTCCAGTACCATCGTGTGCATGTCCTGTTATCTGCCTGGTGTGTTCTGCCTTCTTAATTTCTGAAGGGCTGTGCCCAAACCAGGGGAGGAAAGGGGGCAGGGAGGCCGTGGGGGAATTTGGGCTGAGTGGATATTTGCATCTCAACATGATAAATAGCAACTGAGCAGCTTCACCCTGTGCAGCCAGATTTGTCCACTGCCATCTTAGGAGACTTAGTTAGATTGAAATATTTTATTTTATTTTTTTTGGTCTCTTAAAAATGCTAAAATTTGACAGAGAAATTTTAAAAACGCCAAGATTTTCCCAAGGTGTGCTGCACACAGGTAATGTTGGCTGTCTTAATCTGACAGTAGCAAAGGAGTCTTCTCATATCTGGAATGGAAAATAATGTTGTGATTTCTCTTAGTCAGTGGAATAGATTGAACCTGGTGGAGATTCCCAGATTTCAGAGGTGTCACTCCACAGACTTTGCCCTGATGAAGTTGCAGGTATAACTCCATTTCTGTGAAAATCTGAGAGTTTGGCAGGTTTGCATTTCATTTAAACAGCATCTCATGGTGTTTTTAAAGTGGTTATTCCCTGGGTGTGTTCAGTGCAGTGGGCAAGGTGGAAATGCACGTGGAAAATGTGCATTCTGGGCAACCTGTGGGCACAGAATCAGACAGCAGAGAACATGCAGAAGAAGCCCAGCTCCAGAAATTGTGGCTCTGCAAGGCTGGAATGATTGAGGTCTCAGTTTAAAACCTTAAGGGGAAAAATACCAGGGAAAATGGAAACTTGAGGTGGTTGAAAAACCTTCAGATTCTCTGGCAATAAGATTGTCTCACAGACATTCTTCTCTTCCCAGCTCTGTAGTACATTTAAGCTCCCACATATCTGAAGGTGGGAATGATTCAAGTAGGGTATAAAGTCACTTTTTATAATAGTGACTGTCATAACTTCACAGTTCCCTGTGTGTAATGGCAGTGGAATTACGTCCCAGTTTTGTTTTCAAATACATAAATAACACTCATCCTTATGACTAGAAGGTTAATTTCATGACAACATAACAGCCTTGGATATTTTTCTTAATGAAGTGCTGTTAAACTCTAGATATTTAACTACATCATATTTATGCTGTAATTATTCCTACTTGCTTGGTACATTTCCAGTTCCATAAATTGTGGTGGTTTCAAACAGGCTCAAACAAATGCATTTTGTACTGGAATTGCTGGGTGATTACAGGGGGATTATCTGGGTATGAATTATGGTACAGGAGAACTTTTTCTCTTGTTTTGGCCTCTTTTTTATTATTTTCACTGCCCTCCAAGGCTCCTGAATAGGTTTCATGCCCTTGCCTTCCACCTTTAGGGCCTTTGAATATCAGGAGTTTTGAATCATGGCTTCCTATGGATTAATCCTCGTGGTTAATTGGCTCCAGCACCCAAGAGATCGTAGAGCTGATGGAATTTTTCCTCAGGAAAGCCTGGGGCTTTGGTGGCTTTGATTTTCTAACCAAACAATGTCATCTCCCTTCTCTCAGGGCACCTGCTGCATGCCCGTGCTTAAATTCACCCGGTTATGGGAATTCCCTGGGGAGTTTGTTATCTCTGCCTCCTGCCCCTTGGTCACGTTTGACCAGATTGTTTCCAGTTTATGTGGAGGCTCAAAGAGGCAGCCTGAGACATAAAACCACAGTAAAAAGCTTAAGTGTTGTTTTCATGGAGAACAAGGCTCAAACTCTGCGTATTTTCAATAAAGCTGTAGGCAGAAGAGTCCATTTATACTGACTTTTATTGCCTGTTCTAAAACTTTATTTTAATGCAACTTCAGGCAAAAAAAAAAAAAAATAAAATGTTCTCTCCTGCCTCTGTACCAATTAGGGTAATAGAATTACTAATGAAGTGAAAATATTTGCTCTAGTCCCTGTGCTCAGAGAGATGTTCACAGGTAAATGCTCATTCCCTTTCTTTAAACTGGGATCTGTAGCTGCCTGATGGAATTTCAATAGGAAATACTTTATCTCGCCCATTTATTTTTTAACATAGATCAATGTCCTCTGAAACCTTCACAAAGCCTCTTTAAACAGCCCTCCTTATCCTTCTGTTCATCTTTGGACAGAATGTTCCCTTCTCTGTGCCCTGTGGTGTTCAGAGCCTGCTGGAAAACTATTTCTGGGCATCTCGCAGCCTGGAACTGCTGAGGCTGTGGGAAGAACTCCCTGGGTGCCTCCCAGATGCCTTAACTAAGTGGACAGGCCTCCCTTGATCCTGAAATCCCATCCTTGGTGGGCTTGGGGGTTCTGCTGGTGCTGGTGTTGGAGTCCATGAGATCACACAGGGCACACACGATGTTGGAATGGTCCAGAAAATGTTCCTGTGGCTGAATCCAGCCTGAAACATCTCCGTGCTCTGACTGATGCATTATCTGTTTAATCATGAACACTTGCTAATGGAATCATTTTTCCCCCCCCAGATCTATCCAGGAATAGCCACAGTCACATTTTTAGAGGGCTGTCAGTCCAAGCTTTGATGTTCTAATTCTGCACATAGAGGATCCCGGGGAAATAAAATACTATTTTGGAAGCAGTCAGGCATGAAAAGCAAAAGGTTGTTGTATCTGAGCTATTAGAAGAGACCTAACACAGCAAGCTGATAGTTCAGGGTGTTAACTTCTGATACTGTGCGCAGGAACACATCCTGAATATCCATGCTCCAATATGTTTTCACACATGGTTGTGATTTACAGGACATTTTGGGAAACACCCCCTCCACTGCTGCTTCAGGTTTGTTCAGGGATTTGTTCTGCTCTCCTCTGACAGGCATTTCTTCTGTTCCCCAAGGGAACAGGAGGGAGCAGGACACTTCCCTCTTGGATCACAGGAGCTCTGTCTCTTCTGTTACAGCTGAAGAGCTCCTGGGCTCTTCCCTTCTAGATTAGGAACTTCCATTCTTACTGCTGGAAAACTTTCCAACTGCTTTTGACAGCAGCTGGAAATTTTCTCATGCCAGACAGAGAAAATTCTGTGCCTTTTTTGTTTTTTTTTTCTTTTAAAACCAGAACGACACAGAAGGGCACAACTCATCCCATCTGAAGTTATGGAAGGAGCCTGGAGCAATTAAAATGATAATGTGGTCACCTCAGGGAACTGCTGGAGACTAAGGAGTGATAAATGCTGGGCAATATCTGTAAAATAACAGACTTTTAAAAAAAATTTTTGATCACTTTGGTAAAGGAAGTGACTGTTGGAAGCCAATGGAAAATGCCAAGGAGGAGAATATGTGCATGAGGTAGTGCTGGCCCAGGTTATTCATGGAAGGGTCGTGTCATATTCAGGGACACAGGGAGAAAATATGAGAGGAAGATCCTCAATGGCACAAGGACAATTGCAAGCAATTTGTATTCAAACCTGTGAGTGGTACCTGGCCTTTCCTTGGGTTTTTGAAAGTCCCCTTTAGTCCTTGAATTAGAAACAACAAAAAAACCCCCCTCACATGTGTGCAAACATATATTCCTTTCACCAGCATTGAAGGGAATCTTTTATGTCCTTTAATGAGTCTTTTAAAATGCACCTGTGCTTCTTGGTTTCCTTGGCCTCATAAGGGAGACATTTCAGCTCCTGTGCCACGAACAGACCAGCAGTTCCTGTGGAATTCTTTTTCAAACAAGCATTTGTTTAGTAATATTCTTGTATTCATAATATAAGCTAGGCTGGACAAACTGTGTGGAGCTGGGAGGTGGTGAGTGTGTGAGTGCAGCAGTGGCTCAGGAGTGGTGCAGAGGTGGGTCACAGAGCCCCCAGCTGCTCTCCAGCCCTGTCTGATGGATTTTTCTCCTCCCAGGAAGTAAAGCTTGGAAAATCCTTCCCTCCAAACCCCACCTGCTGTGCTGGACTTTGTGGGATCAGAGCAAGATCCTTCGTGAGCCTCTTCCCCCTGATCCCACAGTGCCTTGGATTCCTCCTCCTAAGGCCAAGATGTTTTCATCCAGGGCTGCTTTCCCTCAACCTGCCCCTGTCTCTCCTGGTTTAGATTTCATAAAATCAGCCACAATGTGTCTGTTTGTACAGCTGATGTATAAATACACCTTGACTTCCATACAAACACTCTTTATCTGCAGAGACTGACTAAAAAATACTAAAAAAAAACTCCCTAAAAAATACTATTCCTTGCCAGTGGCACATAAGCATCAATTTCCAGAATTTTTCATAAATAGAGCCTTCCTGAGGGCAGCATTATTGATTTACTTTTGGCCTAGCACAGCACTGGCATCGTGATCAGAAAAGGCTCCTCTCAAATTGGGAACTTCTGCTTTTCCTCTAACTCCATTATCAAAACACTCACTGTTCTGAAGTCTGTAATAAAGCAGCCTACTTCTGCCAGAGATAAATTTTGTTTATGATCTGAGTTGTGTCTCTGATAACTGAGACCTGAATGCCAGAAAGTAATAAAAAGTTCCCTGTGGTCATGAAGTTCCCCCTAGTTTGCTTTTCCTGCTCTAATAATCTTCTCTTTCCCACGTTTTTCTTCTGTTAACCACAGCACATTGAATTATCCAGTCCCTGCAAGAAGCTTTAAGAGTCCTTCTGTATCTTATGGGTTGTTAGGGCTGCATTTCATTAACTGTAATAAACCACCACGCCGTGTTTACTGGAATAACAACACATTGTACAGGAGGAGATAAGCCCCTGTCAGGAAGTGTCTATAAAGCACAAGCAATTCCAGGGTTTGTTCTTTATGTTTCTGACATCGTTGGGGGAATTTCAATGTTGTATCCTGCAGATTGAAGCAGTGCTGGGGGTGGTTGTGTGGGATATGAGATAGCACCCGGGGGCTTCCAGGGGGGGAACAGCATCCTGCTCTGTGCCTCCTCGTGGGTGATGGCAGCAGGCAGGGAGATCAGCCCTGCTGGGCCAAAGAGACCAGCTCAGAATCTCAAAAAAACCCTCCAGCAGGGTGTGAGAGTGGGATAACAAAAACATGGGGATAACTTGGAGAAGGGGGTCCAAGAGAGAAACTGGTATTGGTGGATGGTGACGCCATAGTGAGAATAATTCATAGAGTAGTGGGCTGGTTTGGGTGGGAAGGGACCCTAAAGATCATCTTGTTCCAACCCCCTGCTGTGTACAGGGACAGCTTTCACTACCCCAGGTTGCTCAGAGCTCCATCCAACCTGGCTTTGAACAACTCCAGGGATGGAGCATCCACAGCTTCTCTGGGTAACCCGTGCCAGGACCTCCCCACCCTCACAGGGAAGAATTTCTTCCCCATAGCTAATCTTAACCTACTCTCTTTCAGTTTTAAACCATTCCCCTTTGTTCTTTTCAATAGAGGTTCATCCCACAACGAGCACAAAATTGGTTTTGAGATTCAGAATTAGGCAAAGCTTTCAGCATCACCCAAATTCAGGGTGCAGCACTCTCAGGATGTGAGTGGTGAAAGTTGCTTGAACTGAACAGAGACTTGCATGAGTTAAAGTGTGTTTCTGTTCCAGTCCACACTGGGTGAAGAAGACCATGATCCTGCTAATCTGGAATAAATTTCGCTTCAGCTGGAGCTTCCCATTGTTCTTTGTTGTTTTATTATTTTTTATGTAGTATATAAAGAAGGTTTAGAACCGTGTTACTGTGACAGTAACTGGGCAAAAAGAGAAGGAGAACACAGTTGTTGCCTCAAAGCACTTTTATGTCAGTTCTCTTCTCCTCTCTCAAGACAGAGATATTTACACTGAGCCATGGGACCATTTCATCACTTAAACACATTTTTCACATCTCACAAATACCTGTTTCCAGATGAACATATTGCTCCTGCTCCTGTGGCTCAGAATACGTTATTGTCTCTTATCTTTGTGATTTGCATGTGTCGGGTAGGGGGGACATTAAATCATCCCTTTATTTGCCACGGAAACAATGGAGTGAGTCTCACATTTTCCTGGGAAGTTTTATGAGGTTTAGGGGTTCTTCAGGGAATGCCAGAGACTGATGATGCCTCTCCACCTGCTGCTGTGGAACTGGAGTTTTCCTGGTGCTTGTCCTCTCCTACTGGTTTGTTGTATGAACTGTTGGAGCACTGGAGAATTCCTGGTGGGAAGCACATGCCAGATCAGAACTAGAGGATGCTTTGTGTAGGACTCTTCTTCTCTCCAGGGGATGAAACTAAGAAATTTCTCTGAGATTCTCTGTTACCCTCTCCTGGCTCACCAGGCCTTCTGCCTTTGCTCTCAGCATTAATGGGATGTTGAGGACAAACCTCATAGCACCTTTTTTTTCTCCCCCATATTCCAGTGGTGTAATCAGCTGGAGTTCTGCTTCAAAGGAGAAAACTACAGACAGATCAGCTGGTTTTTTGCTGCCAGCCCCTCTCTGTCAGGCTGGTTTATGCTGGTTGTCAGCGTGGTTTCTGAGCACCTGTGGCCTCAGACTTTGAAGGAGCACAGCCCCTCCTAAAACTGCTCCAGCTTCTTGGGGCATAGTTTGCATGATTTGTGCAGTGGGATTTTCCTTAAGATTGAGAGTCACAGGTGATTCAAGTGTCAGGGCACCTCCAGATTTAATCTCCTCTTGGTGCTTATAGAGTCAAAGTGTCTCTCCATCAACCTGCCTCCCAGCTCCCCTTTGCTTTGCTCCCTGGACCATTCCCTGGGGCACAGACCAGTGGGGAGCAATACATATTTTGTGTGCTAATAAGCAAAAGAGAAGCAGAAGAAAAAAAAAAAGGCAGCACCAACCCGTGCAATAATTTGTTGCAGCATGTGCTGTAACATTATTAGCTGATTCCTTTGGAAAATTACCACCAGGACAGCTTTGCTGACTTGCACATGTATAATGTATAAATGGAGCCATGAAAGTTTAATGCACCCTTAGCAATGTTCTTCCTTACACTGCCTGTGACATGAGGTTCTTTTTTTTTTTTTTGTCTCGACAGTTTATCACACTCTGTGTGACACACCAGTGCAATATAATGAAGTGCAACTCAGCCCTGCCATCCACAGAGGGATTTTTTATTCCCTTGTTCCCTTTCCCACCACGACATGCAGTGCTCACTGATGGGGGTTTTTTTTACAGCCCCTCTGCATTTATCCTTAGTACCACTTTGCTAAGGGTAAATGGTCTTCCCATATTCCCACAACCAAGATCCAGGAGTCTTCCCTTGTAAGCTCCCTAATTACACACACACCAGGAGTGTAGTTCTTGCCCTAAGGAGGTTGTGATTTAAACAGCCTGAATGCAAAAATGAAGCTATTACACACAACAACAATACCTGAACAAAACCAAGCCTAGATATTTTATTCCTGGGCTCATTAGATCATATTTTGTCCACATTTTTCTTAGAGTAAAAACAAGAGAGAATAAATCTGAATAGATAATATGTGCAGAGAAGTCAGAGTCCAACAGAAAAATAGGTGAGAGAAATACCAGATTGGACTCTACATAAAGAAAATGTTGTTGCTTCCAGTGGAGATCTCTGACAAGGGCATTGCAGGGATCTGAGTACCATTATTGAGTGACATGACTGTCTTACAATTAGAAGCCAGTGTGGCAGGTTAATTCTCAAAGCCACAGTGCTCCCTGTTCAGGAATAGATCCATCCAGCTCTGGAGTGCACCTCTGCCTCTGTACAGGCAGGGAGGACAAGCAGAGAGAACAGGAGAGATGCAGAAGGTTCAGTTTTGAGAGCCCACAGCTGGACAGTGGAAGATTGTGACAGGATTTAGATACAGCCTCAGGGAAACCTGGGTTTGCAACATGACTGAGAAATCTGTGGGTTTGCACCCCTTTTAGCCTGGAAATCAGTAATTGTGTGGTTTTACCTGCAAACTGAAACTCTAAGGATGAAATGTAAGGAGAAATAAAAATGAAGTGGGTGTGTGAAAGGACAGGTCTCAGCTTTGTGGCATCCAGAAGCTTGGAATGCTGAGCTCTGTTGGATAACCAGGCTGTTTCCAGAGGGAGATCATAGTTATCTGTGGGCTCTGTTGCTTTCAAAATTATCACTTTCAGCACAAAAATCAGGGATCACCAGCAGCTGACTGCATAAATTTAGCTGTTGATCCTGTTAAATGAAAGGCATTGCATTTAGCATCTTCCTGAAACATGATGTATGTGTTAACTTAGCCCGAAAAGAAAAAATATTGACCCAACAGTATAACATATCCAGCAGGAACTCCAGGCACTGTGATAATTATATTGAGATTTTGAGCCGTGTATTTTTGAACTAAACTAGTCATTGACTTCATAGATTTCCTCACTTTCTTCCCTCTTGCAAAGAATTATGTTCTGCTGCAACTCTTTCTGTAGTGCCAAATTCCCTTTATATTTTCAACCCCTGGGAGAGTTCACAGCAGTACTAATTTTCTTCTACAAGCCAGCAGGTTTTTGATTTAATAAGGAGTAGCAGCGTTTTCCAGTGGGGGTTTATCCCAGGATAATCCTCTTCAGAATGGAAGCCCCCCACTCCCATGAGGCTGGGACAGAGGGGGCTCCCTGCCTGTTGTCCCTGCCCTCCTCTGGCTGGAACCCTCCTGCTCTGTGTCACTGAGCTCTGAGTTTGCCAGCTCAGAGTCAGATTTTGGAAGCAAGAAGAGCTGAATTCTCCTCCTGCTGTTGCCTTGAAGTTCTAAGCACAAGCAGTGGGTGACCTTCATTGCTGACGGGCGCGATTTTATTGTGCCAATTATTACATTTTCAGGACCTTTTTTTTAGCTGTTCTTTTGGGTTGTTTTAATTCTGTTTACTTCATTCCATCGGGCTGGTAAAGAGGGAACAGGAGGAATCTCTGCAGAGATTATTAAAGGGTGAAACTGCTCTGGGTTCCTGGGGTTGGTTTGTGCAGGGGACTTGATAACCACTCTTGGTAGAAAACAGCAAATCTTGGAGGCAGCAGCAGCACAAAACTGTCCATGAGGGGAGTTAAGAGAGGAAAACAGGAGGACAAAATGATTCCCTTTGTAATCAGACCCATCACTAGGCCTGGATGAGGTTTGGAGGCCACCAGCCAAGGGAAAACAGCAAAAAGAAGTGTTGGTGGTGCCAGGGAACAGCAGCACCTCCGTGCTGGGACAGCTGAGGGGAAGGCAGGCAGCAAAAAGCTTGCTTTCTCCTCTCCCCCCACTACCCATTATTCACTTTAAACATTAACCTTTTAGGGAAGTAGAAAACAATCACACACACTGGAAAGAAAAATTGGTTTGGTCTTTCCTGAAATGGCTTTCTCAGCTCCAAGAAAACGTGAAAGTTAATTTTAAAAACAGAGGAAGGCTGGGAGGAGGAGGGATGGGAGATGGGTTTTCTTCTTTCCTTCAGCACTTGCTGGGCTACAGAAGGATCAGATCAAACTCAGGAGCACAAAGTTCTTGATTAATGTTAGAACACTGAACTTTTGCCTGTGGGGAGAAGAGTAAACTAAACCCATAAGGTGCCAGAAAACAGTTGTTTAATTTTCAGGTTCCTTTTTATTGGGGTAAGTAATGGGCATAATCTTTGCTCTTAGTGTTGTCAGAGCACCTCTCCAGTCATCTCTTGCATATTCAGTAGCAGAAAGGAGGAGAAAAGGGTGAAATTTATGGTACATGCCATTAATTACTGCTCACCCTTCTGTTGTGATGCCAGAAAGTGATGTATTTCTAATAGATGTGCACCACAGGCAGGGTACAAGCCTGAAACAGTCTCAGGGCTGGAACAAAAATTGCCAGCGTAAAAAAAAAAACCAAAAAAAACCAAACAAAAAACCAACAAACCTGTCAGGAGAAGTTTTATCAGAAGTCCCATCAATTCAGTTTATGACCTTTGTTTATGTCCTGGTTCAGTTCCACTGGTGTGGTCCCAGGTTTCAGGGGAAGCTGTGGCATTCAGGGCCTGGGAGATGCTCAGCACAAGCTGCAGCTGAGCAGTGCCTGGGAGCCTTAAATGCCATCAGAGGAGGGAAGAAAGGCAGAGGCAGCAGAAATCTGGGCCAGGTGTCTTTCAGGAGACAGAAGCTTCATTTTAAAAATGGGTGGAACAGCTTGAAAAGAAATGCCGAGCACCAAAGGATGCAGCTTGAGGCGATGGAGGAGGGGGGGAAAGGTGGGGCTTGTTTAGAGTTTAACTGTGGTGATTTGGGCTTGGTTTGGAAAGTCTTGGCTTTGAGGAGTTCCCAGGAGCAGGGGGAGAGGTGAGTGAGGGGCCAGAGCCAGGCCAGTGCAAAGCAAACACAGAATAAAAGCATCTCCCTCAAAAAGCTCTTAAATTACTCAGGTGCCCCACACTGCTTTTTTGAGGCAATTGAAGCACTTGAGAGTTAGCCACATGTTTTTGGAGTGACTTACACAGCAAACCAGCAGCCCTAAAAGAATTTCCATACTTCCATTTCGTGGTTTAACTTGTCTACTCTGTTTCTTCTGTCCTAAGTTTGGGCTGCCAACACCCAGGTGCTCCTGCAGAGAAAACGCAGAGCGGGTTCTTGAGGGCTGGGCTATCCTATCCTATCCTATCCAATCCTATCCTATCCTATCCTATCCTATCCTATCCTATCCTATCCTATCCTATCCTATATCCTATCCTATCCTATATCCTATCCTATAT
This sequence comes from Manacus vitellinus, assembly GCF_001715985.3. Taxonomy (NCBI): domain Eukaryota; kingdom Metazoa; phylum Chordata; class Aves; order Passeriformes; family Pipridae; genus Manacus; species Manacus vitellinus. Next base: position 3,462,987 of record NW_021940545.1, read on the forward strand.
CCTATCCCATCCTATATCCTGTCCTATATCCTATCCTATCCTATATCCTATCCCATCCTATATCCTATCCCATCCTATATCCTGTCCTATATCCTATCCTATCCTATATCCTATCCTATATCCTATCCTATCCTATATCCTATCCTATATCCTATCCTATCCTATATCCTATCCTATCCTATATCCTATCCTATATCCTATCCTATCCTATCCTATATCCTATCCTATCCTATCCCATCCTATATCCTATCCTATATCCTATCCTATCCTATCCTATATCCTATTCTATCCTATATCCTATCCTATCCTATATCCTATCCCCTATATCGTATCCTATCCTATATCCTATATCCTATCCTATATCCTATCCTATCCTATATCCTATCCTAATCCTATCCTATCCTATATCCTATCCTATCCTATCCCATCCTATATCCTATCCTATATCCTATCCTATATCCTATCCTATCCTAATCCTATCCTATATCCTATCCTATCCCATCCTGGTACATCAGTGACAGGCCTCCTTTCCTCACACCTCTCCTTGAAGCAGCACAAAGGGCAGGAGGATGAGGAGCAGTTTGCAGACTGAGGTGTGTCCACTATCGTTTCCCTTCCCCCCCCCAGAGATGCTCATTCTGGGCAGAGATATTTCATTTGCTGACCCAAAAGTTCCCCTGGCACTCTTTTGACATCTCATGTCCTCCTTCCCAGGTGCTGAGGTTTCAGAGAGTGGGTAGGAACATTCTTCTATCGGGAAAGCTGAAGGAGTCACAAAGTCAAGATTTGTACCCTTTTCATTTCTGAAACTTTTCACCAGACGTTTTCTGTTGCACTGAGATAAGTAGAGAGAGCCTTCCATTTAGAGTGATGAGCAGCTTTTCCTTTTGAAGCTGGTTCAGCTTCCAGAATTAGTCTGTGGGAAGGGAAGAAAAGAGTTATAAGTCACACATTCAGCCAACAGTATAATTAAGGCAGGAAGGCTGAACTGAATAAGTCGATGGGTATGAGTAAGTGTCAGGAGATTTTTTGTATGTGCCAGACATTACTTGCCTCAGTTTTTCAGTGTCCTATCCACTGGAAAAGGTGTGACTGATGACTCTGTCTCTACTTGGAAACTCCAGATCCACAGGAGGCTTGTCCTCTTTTGAAGCAGAAATCCCCACTTGTTGTCTGTTCTCACAAGTCGAGGATTTCATAAGTTTGCACAAGGATTGGACTAGAACTGCTTGTGCCAAAGGGATGCCAGCAGCCTGTGCAACACTAAATACACCCAGGAGAGGGGTATCTGGCCAAGGCTGGCAGCAGGGTCAGGGTTAAGCCACAGGTAGTGCTGCCCCAGCAGCAGGTACTTGGCAGAGCAGCTTTAATAAGTGCTGGAGAGAAATAACCTGCTTTGCCAAGCGTGACTGATTTAAGATCATCCCACCTCTTGTGTCAACACAGTTGGTGCCACTTTCCCACAGCTGTCACACACAAGCAACCCCAGTGCATCCCCTTGGCACAGCCTGGTTTCCCTGGGATCCGTGGCACGGGAAGATAAACCCATCCACGTGTTCCTGCTCTGTTCCCTTGGCACTGACAGCAGCATTGCCACTGCTGCCTGTTCGTGCCTGAGGAGTGTTGGTGAGTATTTAGCAGAGATTCTTCACCCCTTTGCACACACTCTGGAATTATATTTCGACTTCAATCCCACACCAGGAGGTGGTGCAGTCTCCTACAGGCTGGAGTCACAGGGAAATTCAGAGCAAAATTAGTTCCTGTCTTCACTTTTTTCCTCCCAAATTCCACAAGGACCTGCACCTAGAAGCATAAGAAAGCAGAATTTCTCATAAAGGCAAGGGGAATCAATTAAAATATTTGTTTTGGGAGTCATAAATTGCTTGTTGGGGGGTGTGAATGGCAGAGAGTTTATACACAGAGCACCTGAGTTCCAGTTTCGTTCTCAGCTTGTTCTCACGTTGTATAAAATCTAGTATTACTCCTGCACTCTCCCAGGCCTGTTAATAAAGCCTGTGTTCTGCCTGGCTGGCTGTGCCAAAGGTCTCTGATGGACCAGGACCTCGAGCAGAGCCAGGAAAGGACTCTAAGCATGAGAAGGTAGGTGAAATATAAATGGCCTTTTGTATTTCCCTGCAGGTTTTCTCCTTGCCAATTTGCAGACCTATATAACAAGTTACTGTGCAGAGCTGGCTGGTAAAACTAGGAAAATCTGTTAGAGAATGGAAGCATGTGTTTTGCTGAGTGCTTTAGGAACTCCACATTAGCTGTGCCCTGGGATAAGCTTCGCTGCTTTTTTGTGGTATAAAAACCCTCTTTTGCCTGGCAGTTGGCTTTTAGGAGACTTAATTATGTTGGTTTGCCCTGAAACTCTGGATTTGAGCAGTGTCCTGTGCCAAACCTTTCTGGCAGGCGGGATCAGGCAGAGCAGAACTGCCCAGGCTTTTCCCTCTTGCCTCTTGTCCCATCATTTCTCACATTCCTGGTTCTGTGCCCTCCCTGTTTTACTCAGTACAGTCTTTGTGCTCACTGCTGGCTCCTTTTGCACTTCAGGTTTCTCAGCAACATTGATCCCTTTCTCCTTGTTAATATTTCCTCCTATTTTGTAGTTCTCTCACAAGGGGATGCAAGAAATCCAGGAAAAGCCTGGTGCTTATTCCATCAAGTGTTAGAATATTCTGGCTAATTGAAAGGAGGGGGAAAAAAAATAATCAAATACTTTGCAGTTGCACTGCAGCAGAGCTCTGTTAAATAGGTATATGATGTTCATAACTATTAGCTTTTTGCAGTCCCCACCATGCTGATTCTCTGCATTTCTAAAGCAGTGTCTGGTTTAAGCAGGCAGCATCAGTAATTGGGTTTTTTTTTTCCTTTTCCAAGAGGTCTTTTCTCAGAGATTCTGTTCACAAAGCAACAGGATGGCTATCAGGTGCTGCAGGCTCCCCCAGAAGAAAGGCATCACGCTGGGGCTTTCTTCTAACCGGGATATTTTCATACAGTTAGGCCAAAGAATTTGAACAAGTTTAATATCTTGCTCCAGCAGTCAGGCAGGACAAATGTGGGCCAGGCAGGGAGAAATGCTCCTGCCCTGGAAATGCAGTTTGGGGGTGGAAAATAAGTGTGAGGGGAGGCTCCTGCTCCCGGGAATGAGTCCTGTGGCACAGCTCCTCACCCTCCAACAGCTCGTGATTAATGGGGCAGGTATTTTCTACAGCTGCACAGTGGCCTGGCTTTTAGTGCCTTTTTTTTTTTTTATTTTAGAAAATAAAATAAACACTGTTTTTAAAGATCAGATAACTTTGTCTGTATTTTCATCCAAATTGTGGCTGAGAGCGTTACCACGACTGGATTTGTTGTTGTGCACATGAAGATGGGGGTGAGTGTGAGAGGTTCAAATGCATCTAAGAGTGCTCCCATGGATAATTTCAGGTCAAATCACACAGAACAAATCCATACTAGATTATTTTTCCTTCACCAAGAGGCTAAAACATTTACCTCAGCCCTGCTTCCAGCGCCCTTGATCCAGCTTAGCCAGTTAATTGATCAGAGCTGATTTGCTGTGATTCCCCCAGGAAAGAAGCAATAACACTATCTTTCAATCAGCTGAAACACAGTACCAGATAAGAGATTTCAAATCACTTTATCAAAGCCTCAAGTTTTAGGTTGCACTGCTGTGCTCAGTGGAGAGTTTTTTCCTGCTGCAGAGGAGCTCTGGCTGTGATGTTCCATCCCCAGTGTTGCTTCTTTTTACAGAGAGCACAGTCAAAAATGATTTCCAACAAATACAAACCAGAGTGCCCCTATTTATAACCCCACTTTTCCAAATTTATCTCTGCAGGAGGCACCAAGCACTGCAGCAAATACCTGTGTTCCAATGCCTTCCTTTAAAAAGAAGAAAAAAAAAATCCACTTATATTTGAAGAATTGACAAAGAAACAAGTAACTACAGGATATTCCCTTCTTAATAGAGGAAGAGAAGAAAAAGCAAACCCATTTTCTTACAGCAAACAGGGAAAGCTGTTCAACACTTCTCAGGTCTGGGTAAAAGCTTTTGCAACTTGAGGCTGTTCTGCAGCAGAGCCTGGTACCCACCTTGAGCATCCTGTCACCTCCTCACAGGCAGGAGTTTTTCACATATCCAGAGCTACAGCACTGAGCTGTTGTCTTGAATTGTGCAGTGAGACTGACTGTGAAGACTTGTAGTTAAAAACTAAATTTCTGAAAGTACCTCAGTGCAGGGAAATGTTCAGCCTAATCAGAGCAGTAATCCTGACACAGACTGTCCCACTCTGGGTGTGATTTTACAGGAGACATCACTGCACACAACTGCTGAAAGCAGAGCAAGCTGGGAGAGTGGAACAGCACGTCACACCTCAGGAAGGCAAAAATATATCAAGGTTTTCATCTCAAAAAAGCAAATTAAGCAAATTTAAAGCAAGTTTAAACAGGGTTCCTCACCTGATAACTGGGGAAATCACAGGCCCTCGTTCTGTGATCTGCTTTGCTCAGGTGTCTGGTGGATATTGAGCACATTTGTAAAATGAAAAGCAGGATTCCTCCTGAATTTTTAATGAGCTGTAATGGATGGACAAAGTGTTATCAGTCGTGCTCTAGAGACAATGGCAAAGGTAAGTGGAAGTGGCATGAAAGGAATCAGCTCCCTTGCTCTACAAGCAGCAGAAAGTCCATCTCAGAAACACAGCTCAACACTTCAAACCATCCCTTTTCCACCCTCAGAAAATATGACACAGATTCTGAGCTGCCTTATTTCCCTGACTTTCAAATCCCTTATGATTCAGTGCTCCCTTCTTCAGGGCCTCACTCCATCAAGATATGAAACCTGCCCTAAAAAACAAACACACAGAACACCTCTGCTTTCAAAAAAAAACCAAAAAACAAAAACCACAAAACCTAAAGCAATGAATTAAAAGGATCAATATGTGGAACAAAAAAAAAAAATACAGACACATCCCTGCCTTTAAAAAAAAAAAATATTGAATCAATAAAATGTGGCACCTGGCACAGCTTGATTTGACAACTATAAAAATGAATATGCCAGTCTTTTGGGGCTGCATCTTGGCTTTAAAAACCATTGTGTAACTTTTATTTGGACCTGGAGATTCCACAAAGGAGATGTTACCCTTCCAGGTCATTAGCAACCAAGGAATTCTTTTTTTTGCATGAGAGGAGGCAGCGCAGCAGATGGTGCTTCTGAGCACATGGTGAAAAACAGCTGCTTTCCTACTTATTTATTTCTTGGCTGGCACAGCCAACTGCTTCTGATTAAGGTAGAGGTGTAGAAAGATATGCTGAAGCTATTTTTTGTAGCCTTAATTGTGTTAAAGAGGAGCTCTAAGGTGCCACTCCAAGCTCCTTAAACACTGGTGGTGATCAACAAGACAAAAGCACGTTGCTGTGCCTGGTCACCTTTTGTGAGCTGGGGATGCACCTGTGAGGATGAGGAACATTGAGGTAAAAAGCTAAAAACTGTGGCTTCTGAAAAGGGAAGAGAGACAAGAATGAGGAATTTCCTCCTTCTGGTCCTTGTAGCCCAGCTGGGAATAGAATCAAACTCCTCATCAGTACCCAAAAGCATTCCTTCCCTCCTTCCCTCCCTTACCCCTCTTTTACCCATAGTCAACACTTCATTTGAGGCAATGAAACCAGCTTTTATTGACTGACAGATACCAAAATACACACAAAGGAACCGCCTGGAGTGGCAAAACTAGAGCCCCTTGTTTACCAACCTCCCCCACAACACCCACCAGCCCCATTCTGCACTGGTGAGCAGCCAGGGTTTTTATCACCTATTTATTTACTGGATAATATTAACGCTACTAACACTTATCTTGGACCATGGAGTTGTTAAAAGCAGGGAACAGCAAGTCCAACAACGGGAGGGAGCATCAGGGAGACACAAATTTACACGTGGCACTTTTGCAGAGCTTCAGAAAGGAGCTGTGGCAGACAAACCCCCAGCGAGGGCAGAGCAAAGCAGGGCCAAACCAACCCCACAAGCTGCTTGCTCCTAAGGGAACACAGGCATTTAATCTCCCCATTTAGCACTTCCAGAGGGAATATCTTCTGTGCTCCATCTTGGAATACAGAGAAATACACGGTTTAAAGATGGCAAAAAATAGTTCCCTCTCACTGTACACATGAAACACTTCCTTTACCAGTCTTTTTTTTTTTTTAAGGGTATCATACTTGGCACTTGCTGGTCCTGTTTCAGTCCACGGGAAGCCTCACACTCGACTGTTGGCTGCACCAGGCTTGACTTTAGGTTTTCCTGCTGGAGACTTGAGTTTCTTCAGCCACCTGCAGAGAGGGCTGGGTCTGCACACCCTGTCACTTGGTTTCCTGAGCCCCCCTGAGCTGCTTTCCCCTGCCCCTTGCTCAGCCCCCACATCTCCAGGTCCCCTCTCCTCAGCAGGCTGCAGGGGCAGAGTTGTTGTCACCTCTGTGTCTCCTCCACCTCCAGGAACTGCTGCAGGTCTTTCCCAAGCTGGAGCACAAGTTTGTCCCTCTGGATTTATTGCAGGGGGGTTGTTTCCAGCCTCCTCTGTCTGTCCTGCAGAGAGCTGGACCTCACCAAGCTCTTGCATCCCCTGTGCCTCAGGCAGAGAACACGAGGCTGCTCCACTTTCTCCTCCTGTCTCTTCCTTCTCCACCCCTGGAGCAGCATCCTGTGGTTTCTCACTGGCAGGGGGGATCTCACTGTCCCCCAGCACAGCCCCCCCAGGTGCCTGGGCAAGGGGGACATCAGGTGCTGTGGGTTTTTGCTCAGTTGTCAGCCTTTCAAACCTCCTGGACTTCCCACACCAGGAGCCCTCGTGGCTGGCTTCGTTCCCCATGGTCAAAGTGTAAAACAAGTCCTGCCAACAGCCTTCTCCAGGGAGCCTTGGGAATCCGGGATGCTGAGTGACTCTGGCACGAGCAGAACCTGGGAGCAGACACAGAGGCTCATTCCATCCCTTTTGCTGAGCTCAGACCAAACTCCTGTGCCAGTTGTCACACCTGCAGGACAGTGAGAAATTCAGTGGGACCCACATCCTCGCCCTCTGTGAGAGCACAAAGTGCTCCTTAAAATGAGCAGCAGACTCTCATTTCGTTCCAGAGTGGGCTGGCTGTAAGTTACAGGATTTATTGCTTTTAAGCCAGTCTTAGTTGAAGGCACAATCTCTTTCAGCCTTTTGATGTCACTAAGAGCATTTAGGAAGTCAGTTCCTCACCAGGACTCTCGGCCAATACTGCACTTTACAGTTATTAGTTTATATTACCAAAGTAAATACTATTTAGGTCTCCTCCTGTTTCCCAGACCATTTATTAATTGTACAAAGAAGTTCACATTTAGCCAGGGAGGCCATTTATAGGTCTGGTAGGATATGGAAGGGAAAAGAAAGGAAAGGAAAAATATCTCCTTATTGAGAGATGAGAAACATGTGGATTTAAGGCCCTTGGGTCATTAATTTACCAGTCATTAACTCACTTTTTAGAAACCACAGCAGTGCCATTGCTACCAACTCCAATATTAACAAGGGGCAGCGTATTCTGAATGCAGAGAAACATTTACCTCAGGTTGTGTTTATAAAGTGCCTTTTTAAAAACTACAGCATTGCCAGAAAACAGATTAAGCACTTTGCAGGAACAGAGGAGAAGAAAATTGTGTGGAAAAGGGAAAGAGGGACCTGCATAAAGCTCTATTAATTCCTTCTGGAATCTGTCGTGCAGATTGCTAGAGAGAGGCAAGCACAATTTAAAGTCAGAATTAAACAGCAATACAAGTGCCCTGTTTCTGGCAGGGAAACCACAAAGTAAATATTACTTAAGCCATTTCCAGCATCACAGCCCCTCACTCCTCCCTCCCCGGGGTGATAAGGTATTGCTCCTAAGTAGGGCAGCAAACCACTTCCCCACAAGTCCCAGATCATTATTCCCTTGAAGTGCTGTTCCACTCCAAATCCTGGGCCACTTTTTACAGCTAAATATTTAAAGTCCAACAGCAGTGCCCCACGACATGATATGATTATGGGTGGTGCTGTGGAAAGCTGAACCATCACAGCGTCAGGGAAGAGGAACTGCAGCAAAACAGATCCATAATTTAGGAATTACAGTTTTTCAAGTGAAGCTAATGGATCCAGAGCGGTTTTGCTGCACTGTTTGAGCTGCTTTTATGGGTGGAATCTGTAAAAAGTGGGTGATTCCATTCTGGTTAGGCTGACTGCATGAACTTAATCACTTAAAACTACAGAGTTGCAAGAAGGGAAAAGCAGGAAAAACTCACCCATCCACCTCTACTGAGGGAGAAAACTCTAAATACAACAATATAGAGAGATTGCGTTTGATACCAAAGCTGGAAAGAGGACAGTTCACAAATAAATGAATGTTTTCTCAGGTTGAGCTTTCAGAGTAAGCAATTGCTGTATCAGCAGCAAGGATTTTGTGTAAATGAATATAGCGAGGAAATGGCTCATGTCATTCTGGTAGGGCAGTAAAATGCTAGGGCAGGAAAGGAAAATAACAGCTTATTTCCTGCTATACTTATATTTGTTTGTCATCACTACAGAAATAGTCCAAAATATGACAATTGGCAGATTCTACTGCTGTTGTCTCAAGAGAGGTTTTATTTAGAGATAAGGTAATGAATATCTATATCTTTATGCCTAAGTACAAAGACACCAGTTGCTTTTTAGATGTAGGAAAATTATTTCCTCACCCTCATTTGGCCATTTCCTACCAGGAATGTTTCATTGCTTCACTGTGAGACCCACACTCTGAGTTTTGTTCAAATCTCAGGCAGAGATTTGCTCAAAACCTCAGACTGAGACTCACATCTCAAACAGAAGAAACCTTAATTAATTTTGCTGAAACCTAAAGGCAGAGCTCTGCCTCACTAAAGAAGTCAAACAAGACCCAAAAACCAGAGTGCAAATATCCCTCCTTCCCAAAGAAAAACCACCAAATACCCAAACTTGTGCCATGTAGTGCCCACACTCACTTCCAAAGGGAATTCCCCCAAGCAGCTCCCAGCAGAGCTCAGAGAGAGCAGCTGGACCTTAAATAGGGCAGGGTAGGAATTGCTTCCCAGGCAAACCTAATGATTTAATTACTGCTCCCTTACACCAGCTCTGCTGCCTGAGAGTAAAAGGTGGGGAATTGTTCATGCTCTGTGTTTATGAAACATCACATAATGTGCTCTCATGTTTCACATCAGGGGGTTCTGTGCATTTGGACATCACCTGCCTTTTTTGTCCCGAAAGGGTTTATACAGAACTGAAGGGGAATTGGGAGGGTCTTTCTGCATATTTGAGAGTAACAATCCAGGTGGGAGAGACTTTTGACAAGGGCCTGGAGAGCCAGGACAAGAGGGAATGGCTTCAAACTGATAGAGGGGAGGGTTAGATGGGATATTGGGAAGGAATTGTTCCCTGTGAGGGTGGGGAGGCCCTGGCACAGGTTGCCCAGAGAAGCTGTGGCTGCCCCAGCCCTGGAAGTGCTCAAGGACAGGCTGGACGGGGCTTGGAGCAACCTGGGCTAGTGGGAGGTGTCCCTGCCCATGGCAGGGGGTGGAATGGGATGATCTTTAAGGTCCCTTCCAACCCAAACCATCCCCTGATCCTGTGACTGTAGAGCCACACCACACAGCAGGCTTTAGGAAGAACAGCTCACAGCTGAGGGGCTGCAGGCTCAGGATGTTCCAGAACATCTTCCTCACCCACAGGAGCAGATCTGAGGTGCTTTCCATCCCCTGGGAGGTGCTGCTGGCTGCACACGTTTGGCAGAGCTCTGTGGGACTCTGTGATCACATTTTCTCTCTTTCTGTCAGGAAGGGTGTTCTCACTGCCTTTGTTTCAGAACTTCATTCTAACTTTCACCTGCTGGTTGGTTTTGGTTGTCAGATCACCGTGGCTCTACATCTGGGCTTCTCAGATGTTATGGAGAGAGAAATGTGTAGGAAGCAAGGCAGTGACTGTGTTTCTGAAAGCCAGGAAGGAGCAGAATAACTAAATGTTTTGTATTGAACAAAAATATTGACCAACAGTTGCAGCCTTGGGTAAGGGAAGTGTTTGTTTCTCGACCAGCTGCTTTCAGAACATTCTGCTTAGTTGTGTAAGAGTTTAAACTGCTCAAGAGAGACAGACTTAACTGTGATTAAGATGATGATGACTTTTTAGAAAGGTGATTCAAAAGGAAGAGTGTCAAATACTGAAGTTTCTGACAGCACCACCAGACAGCAGATGTCAGGCTCCTAAAAATTCCTGGGGTTTTAATGTCTCAAGTGTGGCCAGGATGTATTTTCATTTTCTGACAAATGACAGAAAGTCTTAATTAAAGTTAAAAGCAAAGAGTCTTAGCATCGGGAGCTAAGATTTTCAGAATGCCAAAAAAAAATTAGATTACAATCCAAGAGAGTTTCTGTGACTTAGTAATGCTGCTTGACACTCCTTTGCAGTGATTCAGTGTTGATTTACAGTCAAAGAATTTGCTGCTTATCATCTTAAGAGGGCAGCCTGGAGCCTGGGAGAGAGCTGAGTTATCCTCACACCACTGCATGACTAATAAATTCCCCAGTTAGAACTTGCCTAAAAAGATGAGACAAAGAGCAGTAAAAGGTCTAATTTGCCTTCACTCATCAGTGACAAAGAGAGTTTAGTGCTTGTGGAGTCAGGGATGTAGCTGTGCTGTGCTGGATGGGACAGTAGTTCTGTTACAGGATGGTCTTTGCCTCATCCAGGGGTAGGAAAAGGAGCTTAAAAGCATTAAGGTGCTTTCATAACTTAAGCCCTGCTCTTATAGGAGCCACATTTGAAAGGTTTGCCCTTTATCTTTATTTTTATCAGAGTCTAAACACAGTGAGCCCAGTTGGTGTTCAAAGATTTACAGAGAAATCATCAGGAGGTGAGTAGTTTTCCTTCTGAGGCCAGTGATATCAATATTCAGCATTTTAACCAAATATTTCACAAGATGAAAAGGACAAAAACATCAGTCCTGACATCAGTCAGTGCAAACATCAGAAATGAGGCAGAGTCTCTCCTGACACAGGCAGTTAAAGCCATTAGAATTGCCAAAATCTTCCCAAGTGTAGTTTTGGGTGTAGGTTAGACAAGGACAATACAAACCAGGGCACCTTGAGAGGAAAGCCTGGCTTTGCAGAGCTGGGGGCACATCTGAAAACCCCGAGGGACTGTGATCAAGGAAAGCATCAGGACTGGAATAGATCCATTGGAAGGGGAATTGCAGCTGTTGTTCTCATCTCCCAAGGAACATCTCACACTCAGGGAGGTGTGACTGAACACAGGGCACTGCAAAAACTTCTTTCCCAAAATTCCTGCAGTATTGCACGTGATGGAAGATTATTCCCTCTGTCAGGATTCTTCTGAGAAAGGAAGGAAAAATGCCTCTTTTCTCAGAACATGAGCAGAAATGTCTGTGACTCAGACTGTGTTAGGCTTAAATCCTGAATTTCTAAAAATACTAAAATTCAGGTAAAACTGAAGTGCAGCACAGTGCCACATTTGCAAAGTGGTGATCACTTGGCAGGTTTTTAGGGGTTTGTGAAGCTAAGCCTGCAGTATTGTTCTGCATGGTACCTTTTGGGGTGAAAACTGATTCCTGTCAGCCATTTATTTCAGTGTGTCATGTAATTATTCACTTTATTTTGACTCCAGATTAGCCCCATAATTTCAGCTACCCCCAGTCATAGGGGAATGAAAGTTGCTGAGTAACCCTTAACATGGTTCCCTGATGAATTGTAAGATATATTTACTAAACCACCAGCACAAAATACAATTATAGCTCTTAATCTCAATATCTGAGACAGAGGCAGGATGATGATGATACACAGAGGTTTTTACTGCCCTTTGCTACCACTGCTTCTTTTTTCATGATTTCCTCAGGCCTCCTTGCACTGGTAAGGAAGAAACTGCAGACTCACTAATTATTAAATCTGAATTCTGTGCAGTGAGGACACAATTTCCAGACTAACAGCAGCAGCTTTGCTGGAGGCAACCAAACCCAGGGCAGCTTGTCAACATAATCAACTGATGTAGGTGCCTCTGGGATTCTGAGGAACAGCCAAGGGGAAGGAACATGCTCTGTGTTGTTAAAGTCATGGGAGATGAGACATTTCTATGGACAGAATCTCCACTCAGAGCTGATCATAAGGAAAAATATATAGATAAGTCTGGCTTAAGTCACAGGGTTTGCAGTGGGGCAGCCTAAGCCTTGATTCAAATGCAATCTTTTTAAGGGTACACCACCTTCCTGATGTGATTAAGCACATAAAGGCAGTAAAACCAATCATCCTTTAAATAGATGCATAGCTATCAACATCCTCATATCCTGGCTTGCCTTTAACTATCATTTCTTTCCTCCTGTGAGCACTGTTAGTACAGGATGCAAGAACACAAGAGCTGGAAATGGTTTCCTCAGGGAGGATCTCACTCTCCTTCACATTGTAGTTTTCCAGCTGTCTAATACAAATCATTATTTCGCTTTTAAATCCCCATGAGCTCTAGCAGAATAATTTGGTGTAAAACCCTGAAAGAGGGAAATTAGACTGTATTATTTTGCTGCTTCCCTCCAGCACCACATCATCTGGAAAGTCAGTAGAAGTTGTACAACTCATCAGGTTTGACAGGAAAACTCCCCCCTATTTAAGACCTGTGTAATTAGAGATTAGCATTGGATATGCAGTTGCCTGAGATTTATTGATTATTTGCAGCCAAATGACCACTAGAAGCTGTTCTTGTTGCTCAGAGCCTGGACACAACTCCTTCCAAAGGCCTCCTTGTCTGAGCTGCTTGACCTCCACTCAACAAGCACAAACCATAAAGCAATTGCCCATTAATAAAACAACATTTCACAGCAGTGAGTGTTAAAATGCACCCATTTATTGATTCCAGTTGCAACACAGACTTCACAGAGTGTTTCAACACCATCAGTTTCAAACAGCAGTGACAGTCAGAGTGGGGTGTAGAGACAAGTGGAATTAATATATGTGGATGTTTGGCTGAGATGACTTAACCCTGTGCAGCCACACGTGGGGAGAGAGCTGTGAAGGGCACAGGGAGGAAAAAAAGCAAACCATCTGCATAAATACACTTTTTGTGCTGAGATCCACTTAGCCCTCCCCCCAGGTAAGAAGGAATTTAGTGCCACTTGCAGAAGACAAGACACAAATTTGAAAGTTGAGGCTTGCTCTCCAAAGCAGGCTCTGCCAAACCCCTGATTTCTGGGGGCTTCAGGGCACAAGCACCCACTGGTATCTCAGTCCCTTTAGATCAAGGCAGCAGACAAAGCATCTGTGGTTGCTGCTCCAGATGCCACGTGCTCTTTCAGTGCTCCTCTGGTTTCCCCCCACTGCTAACTTTGATTTTCTCCCTCTCCTGCAGAGCATCCTGGGCTCCTGCCAGGCACCACGGGATCTCCTCTGCTGCCTGCCCATCCTCACAGAGCTCAGCCATTTCTCCAGCTTCCTCTGCTTCAGAAGTGTTTGCTTCCACACCTTCAGTAATGGGAACCTCTGTGTCTCGTCCCAGCTGGAGATCAGGTGGGCCTTCAGCATCCTCAGCAGATCTGGGCCCATTTGTGATGCCCTCTCTTGTCTCAGCAGCCTCCAGAGGCAGCCCTGGGTCCTCCCCAGCAGCCAGGGAGTCACCTGCCTCCTGCACAGGAACCTTTCCAGCAGCAGCTTCCTCTGCAGCACCCCCAGCTCCAGCCTCCTGCCCTGCCCCAGGCAGCAGCTCCCACCCTGCTGGAGCAGACTGAGCCTCCCCAGGTCCCCCCTGCACCTCTGCAGACACGTGGACATCCACCTGCACCCTGGTCTGGGGGAGAGGTGGCACGTCGTGGTCCTCCCAGCTGCCAGCAGGACACGGAGCATCTCCAGACCCGCTGCTCTCCTGCAGGCTTTGTCCTGGCTGGGCTTGTTTTGCCTGTTCAGGGAGCTCCTGGTGCTGCATCACCTCTGTGGGGGGTTTGGCTCCAGGCTCCTGGGACCCCTCCACACCTCGGGCATCCCCAGAGAGCGAGGCCTCGCCGTGCTGTGCCCTTGGAGGAGCAGCTGGCCCTGCTGGCTCCTGTTCAGGTTCACCTTCACAAGTCTCCAACACCAGTTTTGGAGGCTCAGGGCCTTTTGGAGTCCTCCCTATCCGTGCTGAGTAAAAATGGTTCTCCTCAGTCCACGTGGAGGCATCACAGAACATCCGTGGAGTCCCCTCTGTCCTCTTGCCTTTGGCTTTATAAACAACTCTAGGAAACACACAGGGCCTCTTGCTCTTCCCAAAAATCCCTCCCATTGCCAGAGGTGAAAGGAACAACTCAACCAAGCGCTGCTCTTAATGAGGAAGGGGCTTCACACCTGCAAGACATGGATATTTATTAGCCTGCACCCATTAAATTATCCACTGAATCTCACACAGCAGTAGGTGCAGAGCACTGTCAGAGATCAGACATGAGCTGAACAGGTGGAATTGCACGTGGTGGGGTCAGGGGAGGCACAGACACCTTTTAAGAAATAACAGTCTGAGGAAGAAGAGGAGAAAGAGAGACAACCCATTAATCAAACCAGACCACTCTGGAAAACAGTTACAGCTTTCAGGAGTCACTATTCCCTCCAAGAAGGTGTTTAGAGTACCAGGAGTAGATGGGCCAGGAGGGGAGAGAAGCAAGGCAGGCAGAAAAAAATTACACATAAATTTGAAATTCATAAGACACAGCATGGTTTTTTCCTTAATAAGAACATTAAGAGAAGGCTACAAGAGACACAAGCAAACTAAAAAGTAAAATAACATCTCCCAGCACAAAACTAATTTGAGGAGTGGATTGCAATGCCTGCCTTAAGCACCTACACCAGTTAACAACAACAAAATTACTTGTATTTAAAGAGGCTGAAACTCCAAAACTGTGTATGAGTTAAACCAAAGGACCCATCCCATAAAAATCAAACAGCAAGGCAGCTGGAGACTCCCAGACCACCCAAAACACCAGCACTGCCACCCCTCAGCACAGAGCCACTGCCCCTCCTTACCAGCACAGCTCCACACTGAGCACCCAACACCTGAAAGCAAAGCCCCAGGCTGGCCTTAAATAGGAGGAGGCTTAAATAGGAGAGGTGGTCACACTCAACCCCTTCCCCTCTGGCTCCCAGGATTGGTTCCAGCAGGTCCTGAAGTTCCCTTACACTATTTTCTGGTTTTCCCAGCCATTGGAAGTACCCTCTGGTTGCACTTCTGTGTGTAGTTGATCCATGATTAATTAACTTCATTGTGGGCCTTTGATAACTGGCACTGAATACTTAAAATAAAGCTAAACATTAATACAGAGCAGTCATGGACAGGGAAAACTGGCCATAATTTATAACTTGTGATGCCAAGTGGCAGAATAACAACTGTCCTGCAGGCTGTGTTTGGGCAGGCCCTTAGCTCACAAATGACATTGTGATCTCCTGTATTATTTTATGCTGGGCAGTTAGAGGTGAAAAAATTATCCCCTTTCCCACTTCTGTGCTGTCTTCAACTGGTGGAGTGGTGCAATTAGCTATTTTACAGTGGTTGCAGATTATTTCAGTGTTCCCAGCCCCAGCTGATCACCCTCTGTTGGCACTGACATCCCTGCATTGCCCTGGTCGTGTTTGCTGACTGGAAGCGAGATGTGACATTAAATAGGTCACATGGGCAAAACACAAAAGCAAATATCCATTAAAAACAAACTAATCCCAGCCACCAGCATAAAGGCAGGGTCCTAAATATCCACTGCCAACAGCACCATTGCTGTTGAATGGGAAAAAAAACCACCCAAAAAGATCAAAATGGCTGGACTCCAGGCTTGTTTTCTTTGCATAAAACCCCCTCAAACCTACATTTTTTTGAAGCCAGATCTGGCTCAGCATCCTCTGCTTTGCTGAGCTACCGTGATTCCCTTAAAGCAGAGAACAAAGGAGGAGCATTTGGAGAGGTAATTCTGTGTGTGCAGCCAGGCCTGGGACCAGAACATGACAATCCCCACGCCTTGCCTTTTAATGGGGTCCAGCATCTGCTCTGCACGATAACAAGCACAGTTCTGTGTCTTGGTGCTGCACCAAGGGCACATTCACACTGGTTCTAAGGGCTTCTCTCAGTGTCTGGGGGGCTTTTACAACAGCTTGTCCAGCTTTTTTTTTTTTTTTTTTCAATAGACTTGGTTTTAGGCTTCAGTGGAACTGAAACAGAGGCAGGTCAGGATTTTTTTGGCTGTTGGAAACTTCTCCAAAGCTAACCTGTGATTTTCACATGTGTGGTACAAAGATGACAGTATGGAGAGACTGTCAAAGAGCAGTGGCTGGAGAATTTGGGGACTTTAGGGATATTTATGCCTTGCAAAACAACAGACTGGAAGGAAATTGCATCCCCAGCTACTCCTGCATGGGTAAATTTTAGTCACATAAAGCTTTGTGTGTTTTCAAATCCTGCAGATGTTGTAGGTACTTATTTCAGTGGTTTTTACGATAGGAAGATGCTCAGTCAGCAGCTCATCCATCACTAGGTAGTTGGAATATTTCTGAGATTTAAAGTGTAACATTTCTTACCCTTGAATCACAGGGAAACATGGAGACGTTCTAGTTAAAAAGCCCAACTTTGACCCGTTTGAAACAAGCCAGAAAATCTCTTGCATGTGAAACACTACAGAAAATGGCAACGTAACACACACAAGTGGAGGAAGGAAAATCTGACTGTCAGAGCAATCACATCTTCTTTCTTTACTAGGTTTAGTATTTATTCCAAAAGCCTTCTCCAATCTCTGCTACTTTGATATATTTTAAAGGGCTGTTCTAAGAAAAAACAACATACACTTCTTTTTTTGACAAATACAGAGAAATAATCACAGCCCTTCGAAGGAGCTTGGCTCGGGTGTCAGCTGGGGATCGTGTTGCATGATGGAATGCTGCACAACAGGACCATTACAAACCCTTTCAGATGGCATCATTGCTCTTAAGGAGCAGGCTGCAGTCACCTCAGGACATCACTCTTTGTGTTTGGGGGTTTTTATTGCAGAGCTCAAGCTGCTCCCTCGTACCAGAAGTGTCTCTTCCTTCCAGCACACGTGGCAGGGCCCCTTGGTACATTTGGTGTGGCACCTCCATCCCCTGGATGATCTGCCCAGGGGCTCCCCTCATCCAGCACAGAGCTGATGCTGTGGGAGAAGGACAGGCTGGGGTTGAACAATCTCCTCTTCCCAGAACAAGAAGGGCTCTGCAGCCCAGCTGGGGTATGGGGTGCCAACACTTCTTTTTCAGGTGGTGCATAACACCCTTTACATTGGAGACTCTGCCTTCCCCTTGTCTCCAGGATAAGGAGCCACATGCCCAAGGCTCCAAATGGTTAAGAACCATTTTCTGCAGCCCAGCTACTTCCTGGAATCCTCCTGAACAGAACTGAGGTACCAGCCCAGGGGCAGGCACAGTTGCTGTTACTCAAACCTCTTACCTGCCTGAAGTGAAGTTTGGTTTTGGGGGGAGGCTGGGAGAAAGACAAGCAGCAAACTCACCCCAGTCCCTGCTAGACAGCCCTCAGACACAAGCAATGGCAGAGAGGGACATGTGGTTTTTAGCAGAAAACAAGCAAGTTCAAAAAGGTGAGCCTTCAGGCAGCTTTGTGTAAATATGTTTATTTATTAGCTCCCCTCTTTTTAGGCACAAGTTCAATATCACTGCAGACACAGCCCACCTGAGCAACAAAGAGGGTTTACTGGCCTAGAGAAGCCTTTTAAAACCATAAAGTATTACAGGCACCTCTTTCTTTGCAGCTTATGGATGTGTAGGGTGAAGGGAGATTTGTTTGGCAAGCCTTACAGATGGGATGCTTTGTCAGCCTAAGTGCAGTTGGAAGGACAGAAGTCAAGGTGTTAAGGAAGCCTATCCTTTCACCAAGGCAGTTTGCTGAAAGCATTTTCATCCCCAGCATCACTTGTCACACTGGGCTCTCACCTCCTCAGCTGTGCAAGACAAATGAGGAGTCACCAACAGGATACTTTGTCTTGCAGTTTTTTCCCCTCAGCATCCTGTTCCTCAGGCACATTATAATGCCTGAAAGAATTCCAGCCCAGCATCCTCCCACCCTCCCACATACACATCTGGGCACTTTGTGTAGTCTGAGTTTCTTCCAAAGGCTCCTTTAAAAAGGAGTCAGTCCCTATTTCTCCTTTGAAGTGTGAAGAAAAGCACTGAGTAGTCTCAGTCATATTCCCTGCTCTCTTTAATGTCCAGCAATTACAACATACTCAGTTTGGGGTTTTGCCATGATCTTTAAAAATATTTTATTGGTAGTATAAAGTTAGGAGCATTAAAAGTCAGTGTATTACAGCTGAAATCTACTGACTTATGCATTCTGAGCAAGACTACATTTTTAACATCTGCATAAGCTGTACAGATTACATGAACACTTCCACTATTACCAGAGATACAAAGAACAAACCAGAGTTAGTATTTAATCATCTTCCTGTGAAAATATTTGTTCAATATTGACAATAAAGCAGGAACTGTCACTTGTACAAGGAAATTGTACAGGGAGGTAGTTCAAACACTTCATTATTCTGAGGTAGCAAGGGAAGTGGCTGGTGGGCTCACAGAAAACATCTGACTGCACTAGATTAGAGGAGCATTTTCCTACTCTGTTCCCAGACTCTTCAGAAGAAGAGGTGAAACCTCACATCACCATCCCACACTGGGAGATGCAGTGCCCAACATTAGCTCAGTGAAATCACAGTTAGAGTGATCCAGTTCTCTCCCAGGAAGGCATGACCTCCTGAAAAACAGCCACTGAAAACAGCGAGGAACAGAACTGTGACTAAGCTGTAATTCAGGAGAACATCTAAAAATGTCTATTGCACACTGCACACACCTGCTTGGCAAGACTTCCTGAGGTCCAAGGTGCATCCTACAAAGTCCTGAGTTGGACAGGTTGAATTAATAGCTTCCTGGAGCTGAAATTCCTGAAGGCAGGTACATCATCCTTGCCACTGAACAGGTTTGAGACAAAGCCATTTGATCCTCAGGTCTCTCAAGCTTCAACACTTTCACCCTCTATTTCTTCACTACTCCCAGGCACTTCAGACAGCAAGAGTGGCACATTTGGGAACTCAGCTTCTTGCTGTACAGGCACTGGAACACAAGTTTCTGCTTCTTCTGGAAGCTCCACTGTTTGCTGCACAGTCCTGTGCTGCAGCTCTGCCTCACCTGCCACAGTTTCTGCATCACATTCCCTGCTCCCCTCATCCTCCAGCTCCCAGAGCTCCCTGTGGCTGGACTGGGGTAAGAGCTCCCTGAGCCCTGCACAGGGCAGGCTCTCCATGCCCTGGGCAGATGGCACACCACACTGGGTCTCTTGCTCTGAGAACTCAGGCAGTTGGTTTGCTGGCTCTGAGGATCCCCATTCTGGGCACAGTGACCCCCAAGACTCAGGAGAGGCAGAGCACAGCCCAGCCATCCCACTTGCTGTGGCTTCTGAAGGGGTCTGCACAGTCAGGGCAGACAGTGCCTCCACCAGACAGGTAAGCTGAGCCTGGGCAGATTGAGGGTTTATCTGAGCAAGTTTAGCCCTGTCCATCCCCTCCATGCAGGACTCAGTCTCCTCTGCCACCTGCCCAGCACAGAGGGACAAGTCCATTCCTATGGAAACGTCTCCAGTGTCTGCAGGAGGCTCCACCTCACAGCCTTGGCCAGGCACAGTTTCACTTCCAATCTCTATGAGGCTGAGAATATTTCTTTCCAGGAGGGTTATTCCAGCACACAGGGCACCCTCACTGCCAGGCTCTGCTTGTTCATGGGGCTGCTCCTCACCTGCCACGAGCTCAGCACCCCGAGCTGTGTCCCCGACAGGCTGAGCCTCAGGAACACAAGGAACAGCTTCCATTCTCTCTTCTGGGTGACCCACTGCCTCTTGCTGGCCATCTGCTTGGGTTAAGTCTGTAACTTCCACTTCAGTCTCCTCATCTGCAGGGGCCACAAAGAAGTCCATGGGATTCCAGGCTGCCTCCCATCCCTCAGCCCTTCCCATGGGATCTGCGGCGGAGCAGGTCTCCATGTTCTCCTCCAGGGTGTCAGCTGGTGGCCTTCGGGCCTGGCCCAGGGACTGCACATCTTGAGAGCCTGATCTGGGGACTTTCAGGGCCGGTGTGGAGGGCTGGGTGTCCGTGAGCATCGGGGGTTCCCCCGAGATCTGCAGGATGGGCTTGGTCTCGCTGGTCTCTCCGTGTGCTCCCTCTGCCTCCTGCTCCCTGCACCTCCCGCAGACCACGCAGCACATCTGCTTGCTCAGGCAGCTCCCCATGCTGTCCCTGCCCAGAACCTGAAAGAAAGAACGACAGCCTGTCTGTTAGCATTTACTCTGGCTGTTTAACAGCAACGTTGCCTTGTGCCCCAGAGGTTTGTGGGCTTGGCTCCCACAGATGTGTGTGAGCTCGCAGGGTCCTGCACCAAAAGGCAGCACCAGCAGCAGCAAACTGAGTTCCACACACCAGAGGATCATTTTCCTGCCACACTTTGGGCAAGTGCCATTAAGGCAGAAGTAAGAAAAGCCCCACTGTCCAATCTTACCAGCTCAGGAATAAGAAACCTGCAGTGCTGAGGCAGTTCAGAGCCCTAAACTCAGCACTTAATCAAGGATTCACATCCATCATCCAGGCAGGTTTATTAATTAGCAGGGTGGCAATCAACACCAAGGAGGAGCTGCTGTTAATTGTGTGAATTAACAGTTCAGGTGCAGCACATCACAAGGGCAAATCCAGCAACTTGAAGGGGAAACTGAGTTTGCATTTCCAGCTGGAGTCCCTACAAAATAGCAACAAAGCCACCCAAGCAAGTGGTCTTTGTTAATTAGGATAAAAGACTTGAACTGCCCACAGTTACTCTCCACAGAGAATATTTTCTTCAAGTGAAGCCACACAGGCTTGTTTTCTTTTCAGGGCTGGTACAGGAAAAAGTCACCTTCAGACTGTGGGCTAATCAGCACCCCACCATAACCCATTAATTATGTTGTACACCCAGGCCTGGGCATTTTGGAGCACCACATTTTGCAGCTTCAAAGCAGGCCTCCAGCCTCTCCACCAGAAGCACAGCATCATATTTACAAGAGCTGTTAGAAACATGAAAAGCTCAAGGCATTAAGTTAAGCCACGTGCCCTTAAGCACCAAAATATTTTTGAAGCTCAAGCTTATTTTTCTGCCTTCATCTTCAGTCACAACAGAACACTTGGCTTAAGAACCAGCATTCCCAATGGTTTCTTCCAAGTTCCTACTTTTATGTTTGTATTCCTTTAAGAAAAGGACAAAAAAAAACTAGAAGAAAGCAAATCATGTTGTCCTCTCAACACTTAACTGCAGCCCCTGAACACTTAATGGAAAATTAAACCAATGAGCAAATTTTCATGAGAAGGAACCTCAGTTTTGGGTCACACTTCTAGCATTTGAAAAAAAAAACCCACATACTATCATTTTAGGACCCAAAGTGAGCTAAATATCCTATCATCTTAAAATGTACACATTTCCCCATAATGAACTTACTGAAACCTAAAGAGCTGGAGTTAAAAATTGTGGATTATTAACATGGTTACTTACCAACCTATAACAACAGAATACAAAAAATCCTCCCAAGTACCTCCTGAACCTCAAGCTCAACTTAAATAGCACTGAGGGGTCACACAAAACCCCTTCCCCTGAATCTTTAGTTCCCTCCCATTCCCCAACTGGGAACAGCTGTTATGTTTTCCATCCTTTATTTTACAGCTGGAGGTGTTTTATTGGTCATTTCATGT
Source organism: Manacus vitellinus (assembly GCF_001715985.3). NCBI lineage: Eukaryota > Metazoa > Chordata > Aves > Passeriformes > Pipridae > Manacus > Manacus vitellinus. The sequence goes on from NW_021940545.1 coordinate 3,484,776, forward strand.
TGCTTTTTATCAGAGGGTAAAGTGACAATAAAACACAGCTTCCCTTTATGGCCAAGGAGTTGTACCCAAGGCCTGGAGGCTGGTGCAGGAGGAATAAATGAAGTTTTCCTTCTGGATGTTTGCATTTGTGCTTTGTAATTTTCAACAGGTTAATTATGAGATTGGCAGAGTGTGTAAATTATAAGATGATGGGATCATCCTGTGTTTTTTAGCTCACTCTGGGTCCTAAAATGATAGTATGGGGGTTTTTTTCAAATAGAAGTGTGACCCAAAACTGAGGTTCCTTCTCATGAAAATTTGCTCACTGGTTTAATTTTCCATTAAGTGTTCAGGGGCTGTACTTAAGTGAGAGGACAACATGATTTGCTTTCTCTTAGTTTTTTTGTTGTCCTTTTCGTAAAGGAAATACAAACATAAAAGTAGGAACCTGGAAGAAACCATCTGAGTATTGGGAATGCTGGTTCTTAAGCCAAGTGTTCTGTTGTGACTCAAGATGAAGGCAGAACATAATAGCATTAAATTAAAATTAGTGTTAATTCCATTAACATGGGGTTCTGTCTGCAGGTGGGATCCCATCCCTGGAAGTGACTTGTACAATTCCATTAACACTAACTGGACAATAAAGTAATAAACCTAAAACGTGGCTTTTTATTTATGGTTCACCCTCAATCTTAATTGACACGGCCTCTTCTAAGGAGAAATAAATATGAGGGAAGATGTAGTATTTTTGGTAAGATTATTTTTTTATTTGACAGCTTCTAGCTGTTTTCACAGTTCTCACAGCCTATGAGTCAGTCCTTAGTCTACTTTCATTAATTTTCTCATGACTTTATCACCTGTAAGTATGACCATACTCAGTAAAACCTGATTCATCAGGTCCTGACAGGAGAAAAAAAAAGGCTTTCAGTCAGGGCTGGGCAAACAGCAAACCATTTTGTTGAAGCCAGAGAGAACAGAGCTGCCTATTTTAAGCCTGTTCCCCCTCATGAGCTCCTTCCACCTTCCCTTTATCCATATTCTGGATTTTTTAGCTGAGTAACATCACCCTCCTTGCCAGTAAAACAGCACCTGCCCCACTTGGCACCCCCAGGCAGGTGCAGGATGTGTGTTGGAGACAACTCTGTATATCCTAGTAAATAAACAGAAAATGGAAGCAAAACACTCTTGCAAATTATTATTTTAATATCAGCATTGCAGTTAAAATTGAACAGCCATGCAATTATGCTGTATAATTAAAAAAACCAGCATGATAAAGCTTTTCATGGCAGGATTGGAAAAAAAACCCCAAACCCTGTCCTTTGGGAAAGGGACACTGTGCTGGGGCACAATAGAATTCTTTGCCTTCAAGGAGAAGGTACTTAAAGCTTCTGCCTTCAGATCAAGAACACCCTGGGTGTGCAGAGGAATTTGTGCACAGGTTCCCCAAGGTACCAAGGGACTGATTCCTGCCCAGAGACTTACCCAGGACCCACAGTTTAACAGCGTGGAAAATTTGCTTTGTGTAAAAGTTAATGTGCTGATCCCCAGGACTGGCTGGTGCAAGGATTTGGAAATGGGACGTGGACTTTCCCTTTATGGGGTGAGTGACAGTATGGGCTCCAACACATCACAATTGCTTGAAGAATGTATTTTGACAGGTGCTTAATTACAGCAGAATTTCAGCAGGCATTTCATTCCCCCTTTATTGTTTTCCTGGCAGGTGGCACAGGACTGTGCCCCGTGCCTATCAAACACATCTCCACCACTTCCTCTGCTGTAAAACACAAAGAAAAGCCATTAAACATTACACACCTCCCTAATTTTAGCATCCAGACGTGCTACAGAGCTCAGCCACCACTTCTGCTGTCTCTGAGCATAATTTCCACTGAGTTTCTCCTCACACCATTCCCTCTTGTAGCACAGGCAAGATAACACTGATGCCACTTAAGAATATTTTTACATCTATGTGCTTGTGACTTCTATTTAAATAAAACATTGGTTCATGAGCCTTGACACGTTAACATAGTTAAATAATCAAGAGAGGTCTCATTTTAGTTTCAGTCTTTGCTTTACAGCATTGGAGGAAGACACATTTTGTGGTGGAGCTGAAGGATGTGTCTTGCAATAGCTCCATTATTTGTCTCAGTGCTTTAATAGATGAAAATGAGATTCTGCATTTTGTAGCTCATCCCAGAGCCTGTTCTCACTCCTCTCCATGATTTTATTCCAGTCTCCAGGTGTTTTGCCTTCAGGTAGAAGTGTTCCAAGGACTAACAAAGCTTGGAAGGTCTGACTGGAGGAGCAGTGAACAGCAGACACAATATCTCTTCAGCCCCACGACAGTTAAGGATTAAAATGATGTTTTTCTCCAGAATCCTTGAAGAACATCCCCCTCCTAAGCAGGACATGCTGGACTGAGCACAGACAGGGTTAACAAAGGGAGGCAACAGCTGTGAGACAATTCAGCAGCACAGTAAGGGAAATACAGTATTTTTAAAGGAGAAGCTGCTTTGAGCAGAAATGGAACTTGAGAGCATGTGGTTCAAAAGAGCCCTGAAGAACCCATGTGGCAAATGTCCTTTCAAGTGAGAATGTCACAGTGTCAGTTGGGCAATCCCAGTCAGAGATCAGGACCTCTGCACCTCATTACAGCCATTATTGAGGACTGCTGCTCAGCCACTGCCCGGGGTGATTGCAGGAGAGCTGCATTAGCTGGGCTTTTACACTGCTCTTTTCTCCCCATCTGTCATCCAGTGGGGCTCTTTATGTCTAGTTACAGCATCACAGAGGAAAAAAAATAATCACTTTGTCGTAACTGGTGGCTGAGCCAGGTTGAAAACACTCAAACCAGAGTGTGAACTGCAGGGCTCAGGTTTCCTCAAGCCCTGTGTTGTCTCTCATGGCACTGAACCCAACCATGGCCTTCCTACATTTACATTAAAGCTAAAAATTCTCTATAATAGCGAAGTTCCTCTAACCAAGCTTCAGTAGTAAGGCTTGATGCATTAAGGAACTCCACTGATGGTCTGGAAATAAATTTTAAACCCTGTCATACATTCAGCTGTTAACAGAGCAGTAACTCAGGTAACAAGAGAGAACAGAATCCCTCCAGTTACAACGAGCATCTGGCAGGAGGAGGCAGCTCCAGTCATGAGAGATGTCACCCAAATGCCATTTATGAGCTATTTATGAGCAGGAATCAGCATCCCTGGTGTCATCTATCAAGTCCCACCTCACGCCATGCACAGAAGGGCAATGGCACTGCTGAGGGGAAACCCCAGCCTGCAGTTGGGACACAAAAAGTTGCTGGGAAGTCCCTCTTCTCTTCCAGAAACTGGGAAATTTATTGAGCAGACATGGTAAGTCATGTGCAGAGAGACTGTGTGGTGACATCCATCATCTTCTGACTGCAGGATCTGAAGGAGAATGAGCACCAGTCTCCATGGCCTGCAATGGAAACAGAGCACAGGAACAGCTTCAGAGTGAAAGAACTGGAATTTGGGTTAAATATTAGGGAGAAATTCTCCCCTGGGAGGGTGGAGAGGCCCTGGCACAGGGTGCCCAGAGAAGCTGTGGCTGCCCCATCCCTGGAAGTGTCCAAGGCCAGGTTGGAGCAACCTGGGCTAGTGGAAGGTGTCCCTGCCCGTGGCAGGGAGGTGGAACTGGGTGATCTTTAAAGTGCCTTCCAACCCAAACCATTGTGTGAGTCTGTTCCATGAACACAGCCTGCATGGCTCAGTACACAGTTTTATAGACAATTAAATCTGACTATTTTACACCTAAACTTTTCTACTAAAACTTATCAGTGCAGGCACATCCCCCCCCCTTTTTGTGGGGCTGCAACCTGCTGTTCAGGGGTCAACATCACTGTCAGAAGATGCCTTTTGTTCACAAGAGAGCAGCTCTCCAGCTGAGAAGAAGCTGGACAGAAGACACCACGGGGAAAACATGCACAAGAGCACAGACATTTCACACAACGAGACACGTGAACAACACAGAACTGATGGCTGAGATCTGGTGACACACTAAGAATTAAATTGCACATAACTGCCTCATTTCATACAACTGGGATGGTCCTGTAATTGTTAGAGAAACTGTCTCTGGAGAGCAGTTGCAAACACCTACCAAAACCCCTCCTCATGGAAGTGAGTGTTGCTGGCAGCAACATAAATCCCCTCCTGCCAGAGCAGCTTCCAAGCCTGTTAGGGGAGCACAGATCCTGCTGCTGACCATAAAGGAACTGCTCAGTGCAGTTATGCTTTTTATTATTTGTTTCTCCCTAATTACACTTATTTCTATACAACACTGATGGCAGTCCATCAGCATTTGTTCATTCACTAAAGCATTTTGTGATGCCAGGTCAGGCTTAAAAATAGACTCCTATGTGTTGTGGAGCTGAGTTTGAATGTGATTTCTTACACAGAATGTGAGTGATTACATGGATGAATTTATCTTACAGCTCTCCAGCTTGCTTTTCATTTCCCAACTCACTAAAACCTCATCTGTAATCACACAGTAGATTGCAGCAGGCCATTAGTTTAGAAAATAATCTGTTCATACAGTTGGGCATCCTGGGCCAACTTTCCTGTGCATTCAGGGTGATAAATGATATATCCCAACTAAAACTTCTGCTTAGCTCCTTTACATCCACGGGTTTAAGGACTCCAGCACTCTCATTTGAATTCTGGCCCTACCACTCCTGCAGAGGCAAAAACTCGAGCTTTCAGCGAGGTGGAATCTTAAAATTAAACATATTAGAGCCCTTCTGGGAGCTCAGAAGAGGTTAAACTGCCTACACAGATACAGCCACTGCTAAGCAGCTCCACTACCAGTGTGGTCACTGTGCTGTGACCTAAATTTAATTAAGAGGTACTTCTACAGGGACAAAAAGACTTCTGAGGTAATGCACTGTTAAAAGGGCACAGAGCCAGATATTGGCAGTGGTGCTGTGCCTTATTCCAAACTTCAGACTCATCTCCTCTTAGCAGCTGTCGAGTGTCACTTGTGCACACAGCACAGCCAGAAGGGCTCTAAAGGAGTTCTCTAAGTAGTTTGGAGAAAGCCAGGCCAGTTTAGGATGCCATCCCTGACAGAACATATGCACCAGCTCTCACAAACCAGCGAAGCAGAAAGCCCAGCTCCTGTACAAAGGTGTTTAACATCTTCCAAACAGCCACTTTGACAGGGATGGCCACTCACTGTGGGAGGTTTTGTGTCTTGGTCTCTAGGCCAAGGTTAAAATTCATCCCTGGAATGAATGGTACTGTGGAAATTCAACAGCTGGTCAGCCACAAGCTGAACAAGTCAAGCCCATTGCTTTTCCTGTGCCAGGATATTGTGCCCTGTGCCACCCAGCACCTTTTCTGTGTGCTTCCTAAAATAGCTGTGCTGGGACCAGGCACTTGCCAAGTGAAAGGATACCCCTGGATCAACACACTCTAGATGGATTATTGGGAAATTGTCTCTCACTCAAACATTGTACTCCAATTTCAGGTGGTAATAAAAATAAAGAAGAGTCCTAAACCCCCCTGGACAAACATACCTGTAGTCTGGGATCCAGCAGCACTACTACATCTAGCATAAACCCCACAACATCCTACTACTAGATTTTAAAATCTGAGTTTAGGGCTGAGTATTTATTGCCTGAATCCATGAAGTTCAGCTGGAGGCCTTGCCATGGGTATGAAGTCAGAGCCTTCCAGCACTTCCTCGCTTTTACCCGAGTGTCAGAACATGCAGAAGTACAAGAGATTACACAGATAATTTACACCAAAATCAGGGTAGCATTTGCTTTATAAAAGCTGCAGTAAGTTCTCTGGAGAACAAAGCCTGCCTTTATCTGGGCAAACAGCACTTGCAGCAATATAAACATCATCTCAGGTAGCTCCTAATCTGACAGGGGATTACAGGAGCTGCAACCACTCATGATTTGCTTTGTTTTGCTATTCTCTGACTACAGTTATTACCTCTGAGTTACTATACAAAATGCACAGCAATTCATAAATGATTGATGGCTGTGGTAAGCTTTGCAGAGCAAAACACCAAACTGAATTATGCTGCTGATTTTTTAAAAGAGCAAAGAAAATTCCTCTGAATCGTTTGAACGTTGGAAATTTATTCTCAGTGGCCTGAAGAGTCCCAGATATTAATGAAAGCCAGGAATTGTTTAATACCTCCACATCTATAACTGACTCCTGTGTCATGCCTTGAGATGAAAGTTCTTGTTCATGAACAGCACACATGGAACTAAATGGATATTTTGGAATGCCTGGATTCCAGCAGGGAACACACAGAACTATAAAACAATTAAACATGGCCATGAATATGCACCATATTTACAATATACACACAGTTTAGGATTCAACATCCCTGGAAGCAACAGCTTCAGGGCAGGAGGCTGGGAAAGGGGCAGCTCCTGGGATGGGGAAAGTTCATTCCAGCTTTTTCAAGTCATTCATTCGCTGTAGAGAAGAAAAATCACTGTAGCAGAGGTGAAAACATGCATGGTACCAAAGTTCCTGCTATCAGGTAGAAAGAACATTTATTACAGGAAAGGAAATCGAAAACCAAAATGAGTTAAACAAGTTTAACAAGACTGAGTTTACTGGTTACTAAAACTAGCCTTGAATTCCACCACTAGAGTGTTGTTTTAGCCTCTTCCTGAGGCTTCACCTCCCTTGGAAATACGTTCTTGCAACTGAATCTGAAAATAAAGAGATGAAAGCTCTAATGGAGAATGGGTTGGTGACATTTCCTGGGGCTGACAGGGCAGGAAAGCATCAGAGGAATAAGGCAGGCACACAAAGGCTCCCAATTAACTGAGCACAGGAATAATTGCAAGACCAAAGGCACAGAGGAGTCTGGGCTGTGCCTTTTCCCTTTTCCAGTGAGCCAAATGAAAGCTGGCTCAGAAGAAATAATGACAGAACCGTGGAGCAATTTTGCAAAGAAGAGTTGCTAGGAACGAATAGAACTTCAAAAGATAAAATAAAATTAAAAAAAAAAATCCCTCATCATTATAGGAATGAGAAGAAAGACTGTTAGGTCAGTAGGAGTGTCTAGAATTGTGTGGAAGCAAAGGGAAAATATGGACACGGAGCTAATAAAGGCAACTAATCAAGAACTGATGGTTTCAAAGAGCTTCTTTCCCATTTAGTTACAATCTTCAGGCCAACAACATCATCTTTATGAGATCACTACAAACTCCAGGCTTGGTCCATGAGGAATTCAGCTGAAAAAACTCCAAATAATGATCCTTTAAAACTCCAAATAACAACCTTTATATAATGGATACAATCTACATGTACAATTTTAAAAGTTATTTTTCTGTTTTGAAACTTTTTTTTTTTTCAGTGTAGGTTTTTTTCTTAAGTGTTATTTTTTTTTTGTTTGAGTTCTTACTTTTTGTTTGAGGGGGTCTTGGGGAGGGGTGCAAATGAGGGATAAGAGGTTGTGCTGAGGTTATAAAGAGCACCTGGGTTGAGGGTGGGGATTGTATTAAGGTAACTCAGAGCACCTGGTGGTGTGGGTTGGGCTTAAACTGAGTTTAAGGTGCATCATGCTGAGTTTAAACTACATTTTAGGTGAGACTAAGGGGAGAGTCACCTCAAAAAAAAAAAGGCTGTTAAGGTAGGAAAGTGTGTCTTTATTATAAATAATTCTTAGTAAGGTTGTGTGTGTGTGTTGGTGGTGCTTGTATCTTTAGTCTTTTGGTTTGTTCATTTTTTTTATTATATCACTTCTGTTTTCTTTTTAAATCTGAGATAGGGGCTTGTTTTTGTAGGAAAGCAAAAGCTCTGGTTGCTTGAGGGCTGGTGGGGATTTTGTACCATCACCTGGGCAAAAAAAAAGTGGATAAACAAAAGGCTCCTGCCTGGGTTTACAAAACTGGCAGCAGTTGCTCACTTTGTCAATCTAAAACTGGGGTTTTTGTTTAGTGGGAAATATTCCTGTTCCCTGGGAGGAGGTGGGTCAGTTCTGATGGAGGGGAAAAAAAGCAAATACCTCAAAGTGAATTAAATCCAATATGAGAGAGGAAAACTGCAAGTGCTAGTAAAGATTATGGACTGGGGCTACGTGATGATATTGAGAATTAATAATGCAAAGTCAGGCAGGAGAGTAAAAGAGAGGAGGCTCTTCTTGTCCAGGAAAGAAAAGAAGAGCTCTGTTGCTCTTTTAGGTCTGTCAGATAAAAGTCAGGGTATGTTTCTTGAGATAAAATTCAGGATATGTTTCCTGTTGGTGATTTTCATCCGTTTCAGTGCAACTGAGGAAAAAATTCTTTACTCGGTATAAATACAGACAGAGCATAACCTGCAAAGGAGAAAAAAATAGGTAATTCTCATGTTCTCTCACTGCTGGAGGTGGAATTTAATATAGAAACTCGGGAAAGAGAGATGGAGAAAGTGAAATTTCATCAGACTGAAGTGAGTTACTCTCTTGTATAATGAGTTTGGGTGCAGAGAGCACTGTCCTGAGACTGGACAGTGAGGTGTGACCTTATCTGAGACGGGGGTAGGACACTAAAACTGCCACTGAGGGGTGGAAAAAGTGTGTTCCAAGCATTTTTAGAGACAGCAGCTCCTCAAAACCTGATTCTTGCCATTCTGTGATCTTACCTGTTAAACCCAGGCTTTAGCTCCCACTTGGGTCGAGAAGTAAAATTTGCAAGATAACTTTACTTATTTTGGCTCTTTAAGTTCCAGGGTCAACAAGTCTCTTTGTGAAAGAGCTTGTAAAGTGGATTTTCTGTGTGTGCTCTTAAGACATAATTAGACAGATAGTCCTGGGGCTGAGATCAAAGGTTTTGCCGTGACAGTAACTCCCCCTTTTCTCTGTGTAGGCCATAATTGAGGCTTCTTTGGTGCAAGTTGAAAGTCCTTTTTGTTCTGATGGCAAAACATGCATTAAAATAATGTGTAGCTGTCAGAAACCTAATAATTCTGTAAATCTCAGGTATTTGTGCTAATCAAGCAGCATAACAGAGCTCTGTGCACCGTGAGCAATTTCTCTGGTGGGGAAGAGGCAACAGACATCTCAAAAATGGGCTTTGCATTGAATTAACATATGCTGGGCAAGCCATACATCAAGCTGTAAAATCAATACAGCTTACAAGACAAAGAGCTTGGACCATTATGCAGTTTTAGCCAGCAAAAAAAATGAAATTTCATCTCAGGAGTGCACCTAATTTGGCTAATGCGTTTAAATCTGCAAAATATTGCCTACATTTATTGGGCAGAAACTGCTTTAATTGGAAGGTGCGTTCTCAGCTGTCAGGAATTGAAAAGTGCATTAAAATAACAGGTTGGGAGAGATGGAGCTTTTGTGGAACCGAGAGGTGACTTTATGCCAATAAATGAGTTCTGTGCTGATTTGTCCCCCCCCTTTTTTATTTCTTTTCAGCTGTCACTGCAGGGCGTGAGGTTTCTTGGGCTGTTTGTTGAAAGCAATACTCTGCAGCTTCTTCACCAGCTCTTGATGGGGTGAGAGGAGCGACTGTCAAAGGGGTGGTTTGCTCTGCAGGACGTTTGCTGTGGAAGGAGGTAAGATAAATGCTGGGAGTGGGTGTTTCCATGGGGCAGGAGGTGCTTTTATTGGAGGTTGTTTTGCTTCCATCAGCAGTGAGTTCATGTGAACCAGCTGAATGCAGGGGTCGTGCTGTAATGTATGTAAATATATCCAAGAACCCCTCGGTCTCCTCAGAAGTTTTATCTCCTTGCTCACACTCAGGGAGCTGCTGGAGAGGGAGGAAGCACAAAGGAAAGTCCTGTTGCTAATGGAACACATCACCTCTGAGTATTTATCTCCTGATAGCTCTGAGGGCTGGAGCTCAGTGAGAAGGGGGTTTATGAAGCAGCTAATTAGTCTTTGCTCAGGGAAACCAGGCACAGTGTTGGCCCTTCAAGAAGGTGGTGGTTGGAGAGCTCAGTGGCTGCAGCAGTTAATAGGAGAACTGTATTTTCAGCCAAGGAACTCACTGATTAAGTTGCACTGGGGGTCAGGGTAAGTGCTGTGCTATCGATAGAAGAATTAAACCAGATGTAAAGGTGTGCACTGACTGTTCTGACCCCCAGAAATAAAATGGAATTACCTGGCTTTGTCTGAAATGGATTAGTTTAGTGGTGATTAGAATGTAGCAGGATTTGTGATAATCTACAGATTGTCAGGTTTTGCACGTGGCAGATTTTGTGTTTGAGTCTTTGGCCTCTCCTGTTTACTTATAAACAACTTGCTGCTTAGTTTTTTATTGCTGTATTATTTATTTAACATCTTTTACTGCCGGCTTGGAGCTCTGCTTTCAGCTCCAGTGCAGGCAATGAGACAGAGCTCTTTCTTCCAGCTCAGGAGTTTTTGGTTGGGTTGCTCTTCCTTCTTAATTCCTCCTCCCCTCTTGTAAGGCCCGAGCTGAGTGTTCCACGTAAATCCAGTCAGAAGTGGTGAGCCTGCTCTTCCAAACTCTCCAGGCTGTCTGCATTGTTTTTAGAAGTTATAAATTGGGAAACTTCCAAATGCTTGGCATAACAATGTATTCCTGGGTGTGTGATAAGCTCGTGCCCTTGCTTTTCCGTTTGCAGTTTGAATACAGATTAGTCAGCTTTTAATGGGGCTTTAATGAAGTCCTGAGCCTTTGGAGAACTTGAGAGACAGGCTGCATGTAATTTTTGGCTCCCTCTGTGACTGAAACTGTGCAGACTGGAAGTGGAGGTTTGGAAGAGCAGGATGCAGATGTTGGATCCCAGGCCAACAGCTGGTACCTCAGAATCATCTGTCACACTGGGGGCATCCAATGTTTGGGACTCACACAACTCTGGGAGCCTTTTGAGCCTTTAAAAAGGCTCAAAACAAGATTTCAGAGGGTTCCTTTAATAGCTTTCCCTCGACCTTTCAAGTGCCCCCTTAGGGGTCAGAATCCAAGCTACTCGATTTTAGAAACCAAATTTTGCTTAAAGCCCTTCAAGCAACAGTAAATAAGTGTGTTCATATAGCAGAATAACAACTGTGAACGAAATCAGTTCATTGAGATGAAAGTTGCACGAAAGTGTGGCATTTATTGACAAATTTGAATTGGCCTTTGAAGGACATGAATTAGAGGTGTAGACCTACATTTTCTCCTTGAAGGCACTTGATAAGTAAATGCACATAACTGTGGGGGCTCTGTACCTTAAGTTTGAGTAAATGCAGTGTATACTTTGTTCATCTCTGAATAGTAATTGAGTCCTGGACTGCATTTATAGTGCTGAGAGTAATACAACTACCATGATGTATAATAATGCTTAAGAGCTCCAGGGAGGCTCATTTACATGATAGCCAGGGAAATGGGCTTGCCAGGAATACGAATTAAGAGCCTGGTATTGTGTGAGTTACAGAATGGTTTTCAGGTGGGAAAATCTGAGTGAACTCAAGTTATGGGAAAGGAGTGTAAAAAAGGCATTTAAAATGACTGTTAGAAAGATGTGTTGGCTTTTATTTCTCCTTTGACTGAGAATAAGGGGAAGTCTCTTTCTCTGGAGGTGCTTTGAAGAGGCATTACATCAGCCTTTAGAGAACTGAGTGCCTGTTCTGTTTGTAAAGATCCTGACCATATCCAGTTTTACTGGAGAGAGACCCAGGCACACACCTCCAGTGGGAAATCCAAGGCTTTCAAACTCTGCAGTCAGCTGGGAAGGAGGGATTTTGCTTAATGAGTTTGCATTGTGTAGGCACAACTTTGGTTTGTGCTCATTCACCAGTTGGGTGTCTGATTTCTTTTGATAATATTGAAGAGTTTGAGCCTCTTCTTGGTTTTGATTTGGTGATAAAGAACTTGGTGGTCTTCCCAGGCTCCTTGGGAGTTTGCAGGGCTTTTGCTCAAGGTGGTGTCAGGTGGGTGGTGGCAGAAAGGCAGATGGGAGGAATAAGACTCACAGATATTCAGTGACTGACATGAAATACAGCATAAAATGCACTGTCTGTCCTTTTGCTTCAGAAAGGAGTCACTGCCTGAATAAGCTCATCTGTTTTGTGCTGGCAAGAAAAGCTTTTCCTGAAACTCATTGGAAAAACTTGGTGGGTTGGACTGGCAGTGAAAGCAGCTCCTTGGGGAGGAAGGATCCCTTGTAGAATAAAAGGCAGAGAGTCAAGATGGATACAGCAGTTCCTCTTTGAAATGAAGGTGTTTGCTTCTTGTTATTTGATGGGTATATAAAAAAAATGAACAGGTCTGATAGTCCCCACACTGCCATTGAGAGACTGTGAATTTATAACCACTTGTCACCTAAAATGTTGAATGAAGTGCAGAGGGTGAGAGCTGGTTTTCTTTCTAAGTGCTCCCAAGCTTCATTTTAAACTGGGGACTCTGAGGGTGGGCATTTACAAATGCCACTTTTCCATGGCTCCCTGTGTAGAGGGAGACAAGGTCCTTTAGGAAATGATTTGCATCAGTCCTGACTGCAGATTGCAGCAATGGGCTTCCTTAGCTGGAATTGGCCTCTGAAAGCTCCCAGAGGTGCCTGGTCCATCATATTCATAAAGATCCTGTGCAGGAGATGCTGCTGGAAAGATAAGTGTTGCTCTGTCATAAAGCTGATGTGAGTGCATCTGGGTGTCTGGGGGGAATGCACTGGCTGAGCATAAAGCAACTGGGTGGTTTTCCCACCCTGGAAAGATTTCAGCTTTTACAGCTGCACTCTCCTTGTTTATAAAAATATATTGATCCAGCAGCAGCATCATCCTGAGCTGTGACCTGTGTCATTAAGCAGCAGCTGGGAGGTGCTGTAGTGATTCCTGTGGGTGTACAGGCAGAGGCAGGAATTGCCACCTGGCCTGAGAAGCTGATTCAGAGGTTTCTGTGGATGTGTCATGATGACAGGACACCATGTGCTTTAACCAGGGCCACCTGCATTTAAACTTTCACGAGGGTTTTACCTTTAAGAACCCCAAAATTTTCCATTATCAGCATGCATTTGCTACTGAGGAGAAGCAATATTTCATTCCTAGTGGCTGGATGCTGATGGGACCCTGCCTGAGCTGGTGCTGGAAGAAGAAACAATGATGATGCCTCGCAGCAACTCTGAGTGGTTTTTGGGGGGACATTTGTGTTTCCATGTGCTTCAGTATGGCCAAAATGAAATTACATGTAGCTGGGTCTTGGGCTCTTCATCTTATTTTCTTAACTCTAAGAGAACAGAGCCATTCAAAGCAGGAGGGTTTCTGGGTTGAATTAGGTACTTTGGCCTATTTAAAAAAAAAAAAAAACAAAAAAGAAGGGAGTTTTTCTAGAGCCTGGAAATCAGCAGAGGTCAGATTTAACAGGACTGCACAGTGTACCTTTGCAGCCTGTACTGAGAGCAGCATCAGTGGCTGTAACACCCTGCCAGGCCACTGGCACTGCTGGCCCTGGCATGTGCTGTGGCACGTGGGAATGCCTGCAGTGGTGCCCACAAAGGGCAGCAAACAGGAGGCTCCCTGGGAGGTGGGAATGTGGAAGGTCTGCCAGGCTGACAAGTGACTGCTGAGGTGAATAAAACCAGCCAGGGGATGTTGTGCAGGAATAATTTCATTGAACTTGGGTTCCCACAGCAGCCCTGGGCTCCTGGGGATTTGGATGTCAGTTTTAAGCTGGGCAGAAATCTTGAACATCCCCAGCAGAGACATCCAGGCAGCCTTATTCCTTTCTTCTTGGGATTTATGGGGTGCTGGGAAGTTGGCTGGGAGACCCAGTGCTGCTGTGGCAGCCAGTCCCTGGAATGGGCTCTGATGTCAGGAGGGGCTAAAATAAAATATCTCTTCCAGCTGGCAAGTGCCTGAATAAAACAATCCCTTTGAAAGTAAATAGTAGTCACCAAGATTGCCTTCCTACTGTACCTTAATTGGGTTGTACAAGCAGCCCATAATTTGCAATGTGTTTCCCTGCTTGGGTTCTTTGTCTTTCAGCTCCCTTTTGTGTATCTCTTCTGCAGCTGTAATGTGCTGTGATGGTTTAGATCCCTTCCTGTGACCTCATCTCATGATAGATAAATTCCTACAAAGGTTTGCATGAGATGAAACAGAAATTACATTCCTCTGTGTGAACATGGCCTTTCCTTAATTGTAACTAATTTGTGGTTAAGGCTACAAGAGAATTGCAATTCTCTGAAAATAACATTAAGGGGTAGAGAGCTTTGTGTGAACATACCCTGCAATAATTATGTGTGAATGCCATAGAAGGGCTAGAGAAGTTTTCTGCAGGCTTTTAGATTTGGGTAGTGATCTTCATATGGCCTCAGCATCAAAAGGGAGTTAAAAAAAGGTCAAGTTGATTATTTTTGAGGGAATGTCAATTCTCTGCTATACTGGAGCACATTTGACTTGAGCCAAAGATTCTCTTTGGGACCTTGTATATTCTCATTTTAGATCTGAAGAAACTAATTGATGAACTATTTACTGGGCACAGGGACTGGACTTGCAGAGCATTGTCCACTACATGCTGAAACACCTTCTCCCAAAATATGTAATATAGTGATGGTTCCTGGCAAGAACAAAACCTGTCAGTCTCCTTGTTAGCTCAGTCAAGTGATCACAGGCAGTTTCTAGACATAAAGGAAGGACTGCAGATGCTACACCTTCATTATTATTCACACAAACCTGTCTTTCCTTCTGCTCGACATTTAATGGTCCAGTGAGCAGGACAGCAGCATCCTGGAAAGAAGAGCCATCCCAGCCCTCCATTCTCCACGCTCTGCTTAAGTTTCTATTCAGAGAAGGACAAGGGCTCCTGTCCCAGGCTCTTGCTCTCTCATTAGCATCTCAGTTCCTCACCAGAGCTGGCTCCTGTGCTCCTTGGACCTTGAAGGGTTTCTCCCGTGTCAGGGGCAAGCTGTGAGGTATAAACACAACATGTGCCTAAAACCCACAGAAGAATTGTCCCAGGGGAGATGGAGAAAAGCAGCTACAGGTCTGTTGGTGTCCCTGCCTTGCAGAGCAGAGGGAGAGCCCTTCCCGTGGCATTTTTGGGTGGAATGGATGATCCCCTCTCCAGTCTTTCAGTTTTAGTGGTGATTGAGCTGTTGGAGGTCACAACAGGGATGGCAAAGCACCATCGTGGAGCTCAAAAGACTAAAGGTCATCTGCAGGTGTCCCTGTGGTTTATCTTTTCCTGTGGAGGGGGAGGAATTGCTCAGTATTGGCAGTGGTGCAGAAGCATGAAAAGGAATTAACCTGGGCACTGCATTGTGCTGATCTTCATCCAGGGACCATAAAACATCCAAAGGGGAATTAATAATGTCTGTTTATAGCTGGCTGAGGGACCAAAAGGGACATTACACCCCTGGGTCTGTGGGGATATTGCTGGGTTTGCAGTGGGGGGGAGCACCAGGCTGCTGGGGGAGAATGATTTGCTCTCATTTAGCTGTTGGTCAAAAATACTCTGAAAAAAATAAGTCATGCCTTAGATGAGGACTGGCATGAGGTCTCCAGTTGGAAGGTTGGGTTTAGGAGCTGAGGGTCTGGTGAAAGGGCAGATTCCTTTTTTTTTTCACTCCCCAAATGATGCACAAACTCCTCCCATGGTGATCTATGCACCAATTCATGGGGTCTTTGCTGCAGGGTATTATATATCTATTTAGTGGAGATGACATGACTGTTCTGCTCCCAGACTTTCCCCTCTAGTTGCCTCCTTGGCTTAGGAAGCCACTCAAAACTCACAGCTTTTGGGCAGGGAAGGATTCACTCTTAGTCTCAAGTGTCCCAGATAGGCTGACAAATTGAGTGGTTTTGTATCAGCTGATGGACAACATTCTTTACAAACCAACTGCTGTAAGGACTTGGAACCCTCTGTAGGACTATTTCTTCTCGAGCTGGTAAAATAATGATGTTTTTAGAGGGAATAGTTGTCAACACGCAGGCAGATAGCAGCAAAATAAGTTGCTGTAGGAGAGGAACTCTATTGTTTACCCCCAAGATAAACCTCTGGCAAAATGTGGAAGTGTTTTTCCACTCCTCTGGCTCGTTCCACTCCTCACTGCTCACTGTCCAGCTGTGGCACTTAACAAGTGGAAAACACAACTGCTTTTCTTGCCGGGCCCCTTTTGTTTGTGCTGGGAGGTGAAGCAGCCTGGAGGAGGCTCAGCCTGGGCTGGTCCACAGGGTTTCTATGGAAACTCTCAGCTCTCCAGCAGCTTCTCCAAAGGGCACAAGCTGTGGATGCCTCTGAGTAATTGTGTTCACATGCTTCTGAACATTATCCTTGGACACCAGCAGATGCCTGCAGTGGTTGCCTTGGTGACTGCATTTTCCGTGTTGTGGACAGCAAGAGGCACGTCAGCAACGCTGAGCAGGGATTTCTGCCCATCCTCCTGCTGCTGGGGGAGGATCTGCTGAAATCTCGAGGCCCTGTCTGAGCTGTTTCCTTCCCAAGGGAAGGTTTTAGTGCCTCCAGAGCTCCTCGGGGGCTCGATGTGTTGAAAAGTTCTCTTTCTCAACGAGGACTTTAATTTAAGGAATTACTTGATGTCCTGAAAAACCAGACACTTCATAGGAAATCTATTGTTGATTAATAGTTTCTCAGCTGCCTTAAAGGAATTAAATGCTTGTCTGGAGTAGCAGAAACCTCATTTTGTCATTACATGTCAAATATTGACAGATATCTGCGACTTACACTGATATACAACAAATCTCTTCCCCTTTGATTCAATAAACTGCTTTTAGTCTGTTAGTTTTCCTCTGCTGGAGTTGTTGTTGTCAGAGTTTCGTGGGTTTATGGGGCAAAACATAACAACAAAAAGCACTAACAAGACTTTGTTGTTTGTGGGCTGTCTGATAGAAACTCTTCTGTGTTTAGATTTGTATATGAAGTGTAGCATGCAGCTGGATAAAAAAATGGGTGCTTGCTATGAATGTGCTGAAATGGACAAGGAGAAAAGGGAAAATACAGCTCTTGCTACTAAATCTGCAACAACTTAGGGAGGCAGAGAGAATTCTTCAGGCTTTTTGAGCTGACATCTCCATTTTCATGACTGTGGGTAGTCAGGTGCTTGTTGAATTCTTATTCAATTTTTACAGCATGTGTGAATTTGACCCCATTACCTCACTGGAACATCCCCTCCTTTAATGCTGTGTGGTTTTGGGTCCTGGCTGGGGAAAGAGAAGTTGGAGGGAGGGTGCAAAGTGTGTCAGCTACTGAACCAGAGAACCTTTAGAGGTTTTGCCAACACCCTACAGGTGGAGCTGGATGTTTTATTTGCAGGTATCCTCATATTACAGAGTTCCCATTACTCCCTTAAGATGCTACTGAGCATTGTGAGGTACTGGGCTGATTCCAAGGGGATGAGGTGTCACCAGTGTTAAATAATAAGGGTGCTTTTTAACTGAGAGCTGGAATAGTTTCTTACCTGCTGTGGACTGGACTGGAGAAAGGGGCTTGAATTTCTGTGAACTTGGAGGTTACTTCAGTGCCAAACAACAGGTTTTTTTCTTCTCTATATGAAGAAAGAAGCTGTTATCTGAGAGGCAGCTTCTGTCTCCTGTGCACAGTGGCAGACTGGGAATTGCTTCATCAAGCTCTTCCCTGTGGTGAAATCTCCCTCTTGTTGTCCCCTGCCAGGGGCCAGGCAGAGGGGAAATGTTTGGGTAGTGGCTGTGAATAATATTGTTCCCAAATCTTGCTTTTGATTCCCTGCTGCAGGGGAAGAAAGCAAATCTTTTCAGAAGTGATCCTCTTTCTAAGTTCTGAGGTTTTTTTGGAGTACTCTTCCCCCCATAACCAATAATGGCTAAAACAATGTGACCTGAGGAGTGTTTTTGAGGGTGCTGTGATCAGTGTGGGTCTCTTCCCAAAACCTCATTGGGGGCCACCTCTGAAAAGTGTGATTTTTAAGATAACTGGCTTTCTGGTGCTCATAAGGAGGTGTTGAAGGGCTCCCATTCTGCATTAAGGGGTTGCACAAGGTGCCCAACCTGTTGTCCTGTCCCACCTCAAAGCTTTGTGAGAGGTGCTCGTGAAATGGCTCTGTAACAACCTTTTTAACCAGACACTTCTCACTTGGGTGCAGCTGTTAATGATAATCTTTACTGACAAATGGGGAAAATCAGGCACTGAGTTTATTCCTGTGCAGTTCAACAAGACCTGTGTTAACCCAGCCCTTGCATCCCTTGACTTCCTTGCAGATGTTCCTCCTTTCTGTGGGTAAATAACCCTGTGAGTGCACTGCAGCAGGGAGTGGCTGTTAAACCTGGGACAGGGACGGGTATATTTGTTATTTTTTTTTATAAGCAGGACTGTCCTTCTGCCTTTTACTGGCTCTGAGAAAGCTTAGTCCTGGCAGGGCCCATTAATTTTTAATTTAGTCCTCTCTATGCTGCACTGCTATTGTGGTTTATGGGCATATTATGCTGAAAGGAAGGCCTGTAAAACAGGATTTTAAAGTTTGAAAAAGGCACGGCTGTCATACATGATATGCAGGCTGTAGGAGGAATGAGGGGGCATTTATAGTACAGCTAATATTAATTATTTTTATTGTGATGTCAGCCTTGCAGGTCAACTGAGAAGTAGGATGCTGTGGAAGCCAGAAATCCCCAGACATTCAACTAATACTCATATGAAACATTGAAATGTGCCTAATTCACACTGCTGGTTTTGTGTAAAATGTTTTCTTACACAAAGCCATATCAACAATGTGATATATTATTGTGAGGAAGGATATCATTCAGTCCCACTGCTGTGGAAGCCCGTGTACTTTATCAAAGCCAGAGCTAGGAGGTCCTTAAAATAAAGAACTACTGGAAAAAACCCCACTTTTTGGTTAGCAATTTGCTGATTTTAATTGCTAACCAAATCTCCCTGTTGCTTGTGCTCTGTCAAGGTTATTGGCAGTGTGGAAATCTCCCTGTTGTCTTCTAACTTTGATGCAGCACAAAGTCCTCCAGGGGATATTTATGATTCCCCCTGCTTGGTTTAAAAAAACTACCTGTGAGGGGAAGCTGACAGCAAAATACTGGCTGTGATTCTGTTAAGCTTTGGGAAGAAAGCTTTGGAAAATCAGGAGAAAACCCTGCAGGCCTTGGAGGAGCTGTTCTGCACCCATCATGTGGGATGCATGAGTTCCCTGAGTTCCCTGGAAGATGTCTGCTCAGGCAGGTGTTTAAGAGGTAAAAATTGCTTCCTCTGAAATCTCCTCCTGAGATGAGGGTTTCCCAAAAACTGGAATTCTGGTGTTACCCCACAAGGACCCCTCAGAGGGCACTTAACTGGGCACCGTTAAATACAGTCAGGGGGAGCTTCCCTTGCTTTGCTTTGGGATTTCAACCTGAGCTGGGAAGGGAGGCTCAACTCTTGAAATAATCAGGGAATGGTTCTGCTTTGATCTGCTGAAGAGTTAATGGATTAATGTTTTCAAAATAGCTGTGCTTTGTGTGCTAGAAACTCACCTGGTGTCATTCTTGGAGCTTTGGAGCTGGGGGCTTTTTTGGGGCTTCAGAAATTGAGAACCAGCTTCTACTGACACGTGTCATTGAGCTCACCCATTTTCTTCATCTGGAGATCCTCAGTTTGTAGACTGGGGACGAGGCTGGGGTTTGTTTTCTCTGTGTCAGCGTGAGAAAACAGTTGAATGTGGAAATAAGGAACACTGGAAACACTTCAGAGCTGCCTTACTTGTTCTTCAGCCTGCCTAGAAATACGTAACTTGCAGCAAGAGCTGGTCTGTCCCGTGCACTACCTGAAGAGCTCAGCTTAAGAACCAGCTGCCTTGCTCTTGTTCTTGAAAAGGTTGCTGACAGAGAGGGGGTGACTGATTTGAAAGGCTCGTGCAGCCTGAAAATTGCAGCATCTTAAATCCCCGAAGCTTCCCTCCCTCAAAAAAACACAGAAAGGTAATGAAAACTTGATGAAGCACGGGAGGAAGTTCCTAGTCAGCAGACTGCAGTGGTGGGGAATCGGATTTCCACAGCTCACTAACCTCTTAAGTGTTTAATAAATCCAGGAGATCTGTTCCAAGGATAAGGTGGCCCTGGTATCTAACCAGACAGGCTCTACCTGCTGTCATCTTTCTTCGAGCTGACCCCGCACAGCAGGACCAATTACCCAGCTAACAAAGTGGAGACAAGTGTCTCCTTTTGTGCCATCCTGTCCCCTGAGCCGATGGCATCGTGGTTGCCATGGCAATGTCGCTTGAGGGACCGATAATATCGGGAGTGGCTGAGATAAAGCGGCTGAGAATGGGGGGATGGAGGGTTTTTCTCCTCCTTTTCGTATGGATTTTGGGAGTTAATCGTGTGCCCTGGCATTGGCAGGTTGAGGGATGGGCTCCTCCGATCACTTGCTGTGGTAAATGGGCAGGCTGAAAATGTGGCAGAACCTAAAGGCACGTTGGGAAATGAGCTGCTGTGCTGTGTGGGGTGGCTGTGCAGAAATACCTGAAAGAAAAAAACCCTCCTTTCCCCGCAGTGCAGGGGGAAAAACCTCTCGGGCTTTCCTGCAACTTGCTTTTTGAGCTGTCCCACTCGGTGCAGGTGACACTTGTTTTGTGTTTCAGTGTAGGAATTTGTGTCTCTCACTCCCTTGGCTGCTCCTGAAGGAATTGCTCCTGCCCAGGGAGTTGTAGATCTTGGCAAACAAAGAGTTACAAAGCTGAGGTTTTGCCAGGACAGGGTAACTGGGGAGCTGATGGAAGCTGGCAGTTGATGCCCTGATCATCTGGCTGGTGGCAGGGGACCCAGCTGGCACCTCAGAAGTGATGCTGAGGGTGAGCTGCTTGTCTCTCCATCCAGGAGAATCCCTATGGAACATATGGAGGTGTGCTTTATTTTTTTAGAGAAGTCACCTGCTTGACCCTGTGGCTGGTGATCAAAGTATTTCAAGTTCTGAACCATCTTTCAGCTTCTGAAAAATATTGAACTAAAAGGCAAGTCTAAAGTTCTTCCTTTTTTTTTTTTTAAAGGCTGTCTAAATACAATTATGAGCAGTATAAACTCTTGACAGCTGACTTGCATATTTGAACAATTCAGCAAAATTGGAGACAAGTGGAAGCAGCTTTAAGTGAGGCCTTGATGTTCAGGTTCAGGACTGGCAGTCAGCCTGATTTGTTGGTACTGACTTGTTCAGGGATCTTGGGAAAATTGTGTCCCAGCTTCCTGCCTTCCTTTGCTTATTCAGTATTAAAAGCACTGACTGATTTTGAATGGTTTAATATGTCTCAGCTTAGGGAGGATCAAAACTACCATGTCCTGATGCTGTGTGTAACCAGACTGTCCTAAACCAGGATTATTTTCTGTGCACAGAATGGGCATATTTTTTGCAGTTTTGTCCTGGTTTTGCCCTGTCAGCCCAGGGATTGATGACCATCTCTGTTCAAGCCTGTGTTTCCTCTGGCTCAGCACTTGTAGCTGTAGTTCTGGGTCAGAGCAATGTTACCTGGACCAAACAACTGTTGGTCAAACTGGCCAAGCTCTGGCTCAGCACTGGGAACCTCAGTTCTGTAGAACTGGCTTCCAAGTGATTATTTTTTTTTAACAAATTCTGCCCTAAATGGCATTTGTGCCCATCAGGGATGTGAGATGTAGCTGTGTGAGGGCACAGACCTTGACTGGCAGCAGCAAAATACTGATTTGCATGGGGAAGGCAAATCCTTTACACAGTGCACATAATGCACATTGTAAAACTGTTACAATAACATTCACTGCAGCCATGAAAACAATTTTACAGCAGATTAAACACACTTAGAAAAAGGGGCAAGATGAGTGAGAAGGCAATGCTGACACTAAATTAGGCTTGAGTCAGCAACAGCAAGAGAGCAGAAGAGAAAATGAGAAAATATTCCAACTGTCCTACTGTGTATTTTTTTTTCCCGGGCCAACTCCATTCTGTGTTCATCTGTTCTGGGGTGCTGTTGGATTGAGAAGCTTTGCTGCTCTCCACATCATGCCTGTTAGTGGGAAATGATAGACCTGAGATGAGCATTAACTGGAACAGTGCTCAGAGGGCAAGTCACTCACATTGTTCTTGGACAAGTAGTCCTTTATTGGATTTGCTCTTCCTTCTTTGTCAAATCCCATGAGCTGTGAGTGCTCGAGAGCCTTGGGTTCATATTTCAGAGGATCACTTGGTTGTCACCAGCATTGTGTGATGCATTTGAGGTGTGTTGTCAAGTGAGTGCTGTTCCTATGCATGGCTTGGAATGTCTGTCAGGCCAAATTGTTTGTGTCAGTGAGACACAGAAGCTCAGGAAGATGCTGGGGTTTAGTCTAGACACGGTCTTGAATGGTTGCAGGCAACAGGGGAAAAGGAGTTCTGTGTTCAAAGCCACTGTAAACCTGCAGGAGATTGTAAACCACAAATTCTGGATGTCCTGAATGCTGGTTTTTGCCTCTGAACTTGTGACCACACAGGCAACAGGGTCCTAAAATGCAGAGGAACCACTGCCCAGGTGATGGAGACATTGCTGAAGGCTTTGAGCAAGTCCCCACCGCTGATTAAACCTGGAAGGTCAAACACATTTGCTTCAGCTGCTTGGTTATGTCTATAGAATTTTCATTAATGAGCTGTTACTTCTTGACTTTACATGTGTGTGATGGTTGATTATGCAGGATTATCTTCCTGCAGCACACAGACACCTGCTAAAAAGGGAGTAATCTTGTTAGGAGCAAAATCTCATCTGATCGTTAAACACGGTGTGCTTACAACCCACTTGTCAGCTCTGCCTAATTCAGCATGCAGGTCTCTGTCAGAACCTCTATTGATTCATTGGGATTGCCTGGCATCTTTGGAGATAATAATCTTGCATGTCTGACAAGCTGCTGGGCTCTTTCAGAAGCAGAGTTGGTCATAAACGCTGCGGGCTGTGGGGTCTGGTTGGCTCTGTGGAGATGTCCTGCCTCCTGTGAGCCTTCTTGTGCTCCACAGCAGCTGGCACAGGACTGCTCCCTGCTGAACTGGGGTTAGGACAGCTCTGCTGGGTTTTAAACTTAGCTTGGGTGACAGGGAATGGGGATTCTTTGCTGGTTTGTATCCCAAAAGTGGTTTGTATTCCCAAAAGGGAAGTTTATCATTTTTCCTCCCTCCCTCTTTGCTTCCAGCTTGGATAGAAAATAAACACCTCAGGTCAGTGAATTGTGCTCCTAAATCAGCACAGGAGCTCTGAGGTCACTGATCAGAGCCAGGGGTTGTACCTATATGTCCAAATAGGGTGCTGGTGCCATAAACCTGTAGCACTTCATGGCTGTGCCACCAAAATGATGATCCAATTGCTGCAATGACATCCACGATGCTCTCTGCAGCCCTGTGCTGGTCCCACCTGCTCCTTGCTGCCCTGTTTGACCCTACTGTGTTTTCCTTCTTGCCCCACTGCCCAGCCCAGGCCCAGGGAGGTGTCACAGGGATGTCCCCAGGGACAGCAGGGCTGGTGTCACAGGGTCCCCAGTGAGAGCTGGGCTGGACAGGTGGGAGAGGAGAAACATACTGAAAAGGACAGATCCCAGGCATCATCCTTGTTTTCTTTTTCCTGGAGGAGGACCCCCCCAACACCAAAACATCGGGTTTGTGTTACAGCAAAGGTCTGGCCATGGTGTGTTACAGCAAATGGGCAATTGTGTGTCTGCTGGTGGTACAACATCTGCCTCTCAGCTGATGTGGTTTGGGTGCCTCAGAACTGTGTGGTGGTCTGTGGAGGGAGGTGTTTCATGGGTGAAAACATCTGGGTGAGGGGATGTTGGACGAGGCTTTGGGCAACCTGGGCTAGTGGGAGGTGTCCCTGCCCATGGCAGGGGGGGAATGAGAGGAGCTTTAAGGTTCCTTCCAACCCAAACCTGGGATTCTGTGGTTCTGAGTGAGACATGGAGTCTCTGAGATGGGGGAGAGCTCACCCAAGGGTGTCAGTCAGGTTGGGGCTCTGACTTGTGTCATGTCTGGCCAGCTTGAGATGTCTCTGAGTCCAGCAGCTCCCTGGAGTCGTGCTGGTACCCACAGCAAAGGCTTTGAGGGAAACATTGCCATGATGCACCTCTATCAATGTTTATGGCAGCTCAGTTAGCTGATTAAGGGGGCTGTTCTGGTCTGTGCAAGGTGGATGTGCAGTCCTTTTTGTTTTGTTAAAAAGGATGTGGTTTTGTAGCTTTTGAACCTTTCATGCCTGTTCAGGCTGCCCCTGTTGCTATATGGTTCTGCTTTGTGGAAGGAAGGTTTGGAGATATGTATAAGTATATATATATATATGTAAAATGCCAAAAAATATATATAAAATGCCAAAAATTCCCAGGGGAGGCCAGGATATGGGAGAATGCTTGTGGAAACTTGATTGTGAATTGAGTGAATGGCAAAGGACATTCTGGAAGGTTCTCTGAGATGCAGGAGGGCGCATCCCTTGTAGGTGTGGAGGAGAAGTGCTCCTTGTTGTAGCTGTGTTGGCTTGGGCCTGCCCAGGGTTCAGACAAGCTCTTCTGTGACAGGGCTCTCTCTGTCTCTGCATTTGCATGAGTTTATTTGAGGGTGTCTGATGGAATATTGCAGAAGTTCTAACTCTTGAAGGATGAGAGGAGGTTAAATGAAAGTCGAGAAGTTGATTCTATCAAGATCATCTGGGATTTTCCAGTCTGGCAGATTCATTACTTTCAGAAATGATAACTGATTGTATCTGAAGAGGTGAAGGGAAGAGTGATTTAAATCATGTCCATTACCTGTCAGCAAATAATGCTGCATGGAGCTGTGAGGAGTGAAATGAGTGCATTTGACACTATTGTTAGCTCTCCTATTTGACTTTTCAATGAGAGCTACTACCCATGCCTTTTTTTTTTTTTTTCTTACCCACATATGCTTCAGGAAAATTTCAATTTTCATGACTTTTCTCTTGGTAGGGAGAGGTACCTGTGGAACGTGTACAGTGAGTGCTCATGGATAAGGAAGGCCAGGAGAACAGTTTATGTATTCAATCTTACTGCAAACACCTATCCCTGCAGTCACTGATGCAATATTCTGATTGTTAATCACGTTTCTATTCAGCAAACAGTTTTCTGAAGTGTTGTTTGCACTCTGTCTCAAAGCAAATATGTATTTCTGATTTGAGAATAATGCCAAGTTTAAGTAACTTCTGTTCCCCTCTTAACAAAAGTCATTGCTGTTAATTAGTCGTGGCAAGAGAGGAAATACTTATTTAAGGGAGTAGTTTACTCTCATTGCAGCTCTTCCTGTGTGTTTATGGAGATGTTTAGGAGCTGGTGCTGGAGGAGAGATGTTAGTTCTTGGAATCTCCTTCTGCCTTGTCCTCTGGGTGCTGAGCATGTTGGCAAACCAGCCAAAGCCTGGCTGAAAAGAGCCATCAGAGACACAGGTAATTCCCAGTGGGATGGGATTATCCCATGGTCCAGCAATCCATGTGCTGGCTCTGGGTGGGAACAGGAATTTTGGTGCCTCCAGGGAGTTCCTCAGCTGTGGTGCTGTAACAGAGGCCATTTGACCTCTCTGCAGTTGCCTTTGCTGTTCCAGTGTGCCCTTCCAGCCTTGCTGGCCACCTGGATTTGCCAGGTTTTAGGAGTCTTAATTTGTGTGGGATTAGGCTCTTAGTCTTCACGTGCACACTGAGCTCCATGTAAGATCAGGTGAAAGCCCTTTCTGGAGTTAGTCAGGACCTTGGATTCCACCCTGAAAACTGCACTGTCACCCTGAAGGACTGCAGGGACTTGCCTTGGAGCTGACACATTCCATTTGCCTCCGTGCTCCCCCTCCTGTGGATGAAACTTGCCTCCTTATTCTCCAAAAAATTAAATTTCTGTGGTGCTGCTGTGAGACTCATTAAAAAGCAGGGCCTGAAATACATTCCAAGACTTTTATGGGAACAGCCCTCAACAGTCGGGAGAAGGTCGTATTTTGGTTGATTTCCTTATGAAATGAAAAGCACAGTATTTTGTGCTCAGTGTTTTGAGGGTGTAAAACTTGTTCACAACGTGTGGAGCATGTGGAATATGTGCAACTTTAACAGTGTTTCTGGGCTGAATATTGATGGAGAAATACTTTTGAGTTGTAAATAGAACACAGAACAGGTTTTGGAGAGGTAGGGATGGGACAATTCTCTTAGAGAGGCCAAAAAAAAAAAAAAAGAAGAAATCTTGGAGGGTTTCCTTTGCTGCCAACCTACTAAAATGCCCAGAATTTGGGGTAGAGACTGTCTTGGTGCAGTGGAGCAGAATTTTCCCCTTCAGTCATAGCAGCCTCCCACGAAATGAACCCCCTGGCAAACCAGACCTTCTGCTGGGTTTTGAAATACCTGGCACTGGCATCTGGTCATTTAAATGTGACTGCTGGGAACGAAGCATGTGCCCAGAGAATTGGAGATCCGTGGGAAGGGTTGCAGGCTCAGATCTGCAGCGTGGAAACAACGGGGAAGATGAAGTTTGTAGGTTGGTTTTTTGAGGGCCGTGTGTTTGTTGGCAGGAAGGGACAAGGAACTACAAAGCAGTGGCTCCTCTGCCTTCCTGTGCTTCCCATGGGAACAGAGTTGCTGTCACTGCTCCTGTGGTGCTTTTTTTGTGGAAGTGCTCCTGCTGTGGCAGGTGTGCAGATAACTCTGCCTATAACTCTGCCTTGGAGAGGCATTTCCTGAGGAAGAACCTCCATCTGTTCAGGAGAGCTGTGCTGAGCAGTGTCCCCCTAATTACAGAGCAGCCTCTCTCCTCTGGGGGGATACAAAAGCACTTCTCTGCTCACTCCATAATTCATTAACAGAGCTGGGGAAGAGAGAGGGGCAAAGGAGGTGCATTTTCTCAGTGGGGGATGGAAAAGGGATGTCTTGCTTTCCTGGCAGTGCTGAGACCCTGGAGGGGAAGCCCTGACTCCATGGGGAAAGTCCCATTGGCATTTTTAAGGTGAGATGCTGAAACTTCAGTCTCTGAAAAACTGGAGAACATTTCCTGGGCTAGTTTGCAAACCAGCAAACCATCTCATTACAATAAGGAGAGGGTGTTCCTGGGACTGTGTTTGGCTGGAATGTGTTCCTGAGCTTGGTTTTGAAGTGCCCTGCCCAGATTCACCAGTTTTATCTGAAGCAAACTCTGGCACACAGGATGTGATTCATTACTAATTGATGCCTCTTCCCTGCTTTGGATGCTGTTAGCACCATGTGGGATCAGGAGAGAGTGGTGGCACACAAGGAATATATAAATAAGAAGCAGTTGTTCTCCTGCCCTTGGGAGACTTTTCTAAGCACAACTGCTGAGCCCCCGGGAGCTTCTTGGCTGACAACCTGTTTTGCACTTGTTCTCTTGTAGCAGAAATTCACAGTTAATGGGTAATGTTGAGAACTCTTGTTTCATCCAGAGAGCTCAAATACTTGAAAGCATCAACTAACTTGACTTGTGAGGTGAAATTCCAGGGTAGGATTCCCCATTTGGGGGGTGACAGACCATTTGTGATTTAGGAACACTGACATTCAAGTCCTGTGACTTAGGTCTTCCTAGTGAAGTCTACATTATCTCTGTCGTGTTCAGCCCCAACTTTTCCAATGAAGTGACCAGAAATAGCAATATTTGAGGGTTTATACGTTTAGGAGTATTCTTTATATGTAGACAAACAACAATAGAAAAACCAAACCACCCACACATCTGCCTGTATCCTTTCTAACATTTGAAGGATGATAGAGTGCAAAGGTACCAAATACCACAAAAATTGGGGATGGAATTTTGGGTTTGAATGTACAGAACAAGGCAGTTTGTCCTGGTGGCTTGTTCTAGCATGGGTAAGAAGAATCATCATGTCTGGCCACATATGGCTGGAAAATAACTTTCTCCTGAATCTGGTACAGCTTTGTTGTAGTTAGGGAACCTGAGATGTCTGGCAGAGCTGAGGGGGATTTATTTACATGCAATTTTATTTTCAGGCTTCTTTTTGCTGTTTTGACACCTCTTGGCAATTTTCCTAAGTGCTTAAACTGCACATTACTGTGAAGAATGTTTTTAAGCAGCTACATGTTGAAATTGGGTAAGGCTTATTTACTGTTTGACTTCTGGCTCTGACAGCATTTATTTCTCTGAACCATTCCTGCTAAATGAGTTATTTTTCAGTTAGATTGAGCAGGTTCCCACACTTACATCTCCCTTTCCATTTGCATTTCCTTCCTTTGCTGTCGTGTCCATCACACAGCTCCCCAGGTGAAGGATGTTTGTAGAAGTCAAATGTTGCCTGACTTGGTTTGTGCAAAAGGAGGGGCAGAAAAATCAGAGGAGGCTGAGGAGAACTTTCCAGATTGACTGACACAGGCAGCTGAAGGAGAACAACTGTATTTCATTTTACCCTTTGTTTTCTAATGAGAACATATTGGTGAAGCAGAGTAAATAGACATGGGCTGAAATAATATTTCTAGGAAGAGGCTTTGGGTTGTGTTGATTAATATTTCTAATGCAGTGGGTTTGAGATCTTTAATGCACAAATCAGCAGTGTCCTTGAGAAAAATGGAATGAGCAGAGATGCTCAGACTTCACCTGAGGAGCAGGATTTAATGGCCAGGGAGAGATGCAAGTACTCCAAGAATGACTCTCTGGGACTTTAAAAAATACCTAATTTGTCTCTGAGCTCCTCTTGCCTTGGATGGAAACTGAAGAAAGGGAGCTGGGCATCTTTATAATCTTGATTTAGACTTTTGCTGCTTCTGGAGTTTGGAGCTAGATGTCCCTTTCAAAGCATTCAAATAGGAGGGGGAATAAAAACACACAGATAATCTACAGAGGCTTTTCATTTGTCTGTAGCATTGAGGTGTTGCTCTTGTCTTGTGATAAAGTAAAAGGAAATACTAGTGCTAAAATTAGGTCTTCAGTTCCTGGGCAGCATTTCTAGGCCTCTTTCTCCCTTGGCTTTGGACCATGAATCACTTCAGTTCTCTAGTTTTTGTATTTGTCTCCTAAAGAGTTGCAAGATGTTTGTGAGTTTGTGTTTCTGCCACAGAATGGCTTTAATTGGGATCCCATTGATGTGCTGATGAAGCTAAAACTGTAAACTCTGGTTGTCTTTGCCAAAAGGAGTTTGTCTTGATTTATATTTGCATCTGTCAGTTGAGATACAGTTGTCAAGACAGAGGATTTATGGGCTGTTATATCCATTTGGGCTGCAGTTGTGACTCCAGAAGAGGTGCTGCCTCTTTAAAACTGCTTTGCTTAGCAGAAAAATATTCAAACTCAAGTTTGGAGTGAGGGAAAACTCCTCAGGTAATTGGAAGTTTACTTCCAAACAATCAATAACAAATGCCATAAAGTACCAATCTATTCAGAAAATTAATTGGAGATACTTAGGAGGAATTAATAATGAATGTTCAAATGATAGTTCCTTTTTAACTCTGAAGATTATCAAGACAAAGTAAACATCAGAGGAATTAGAGTAAAGCAGACAAACTGTGGGGGAAATTAAGGATGCAAACTAGGGAACTGCATAAATCTGCATGTTATTAATTGGGGGAGAGTTCCTGAAATTATCATATGGGCTGAATATTAAGCATCATAAATAAAAACGGAATGAAGAGATGCTGTGTGAGGAGGGGGGGAAATAGCACCGTGTATGGGAGGAACTATTGCAGGCATCCCTCCAAGGATTGCAGCTTTTCACGTGCTTATTAATACCCATGATGTGTGTGATGCTTTAAATGTCTCCTGTTTCCTGTGTATGCAAAAAGAAATGATCAAAGGCTGGAATAAGCACAGCAAGGAACTTTTTATTTAGAAGCCTCTATAATTACACAGCTATTGTATTTTTGCCTCCCACACCTCAGGGTTTTTCTTGAGGAATTTTAGCTCAGGAGAAAGCAAGTAATTCACCTTTTTAGATGGGTTCTGTGCCTGCTGAAAGCAGCTTCTCCAGGACACGCTCGGAATGTTGCTCATGCAGAAATTTTGGAAGCGTTTCAGGTGTTTTAAAGCATTCCTACTGATCCAGTGACATTTCCTGAATAAGAGAACCTTTACCAAAGCCATCTCCCTGTTTGAGAGGGTGGGGAAAGCACGTTTTAGAGAGGATCTCCTCTTAGAACTCCCAGTGAACCAAAATCTGGAGTATGTTTGAACTAACTGTGGTGAGCCAGGTTAGACCTGTGTGTATGACATGCACAGCTTCATCTCAGGGTAGACTTCAGCTACAGAATAAGTAAAGGCTACATTTTATAATCTTCATATAACTGTTATTTTACCTGGTGCCATTAGGTGTCCTGGAAATACTCGAGAACAGAGTTTAATAGCTGGTAAAACTCTGGAGATTGAGAGTTTAACTGGATGGCTCTGCAATGAGTTGTAAAATTGCTGTCAGTTGTTGCTGCACTAAAGTTGTTTGGGATCTCTGCTCCTCATCAGCCTGTCTGAGGAGTTATCTAAAAAACCACCAGTGGCAGCTTAGGGGCTGTTTCTGCATCTTCATGTCTCTCTTCCCTTTCTTCCTCCTTAAGGCACAAAAAATGTTCCCTGAAATGCCCAAGGGCTTGGATTCATTTCCAAGTGATAAAGTTGCATTATTCATAAGGTAGCATATTCCAATTTATCATCCCCAAATAATGCTCCTCAGATGCACATTGTGAGGTATCCAACGATGCAACTCCCGTGCTCAGAATTACTTCCAGCTGGTTATTGGTAGCGAGAGCCTGAAATTGGTCCTGCCTTAATTTGTGTGGGATGAAATAAGGCGAGGGTTTAAGCTTGGCCTCTCAAAATTAAACAGAACTGATCTGTGCTATGCTTAAAATCTGAGTGAGGAGATGAGTAGGGATTTTCAGGACTGGTCTGAGCTTGTATTTGCACTGCAATAAGCAGCTGGTTTCAGTTTGAATGTCACCCTGCGTGGCAAATGCCTGACATCTGTGATCTCTCAGAACTGGTATTAAATCTCCCTGTAGTATATGTCTTTTTTTTTTTTTCCAATTAAGTTTGAAGCATCACTTTCATTCTTCTCAAGCATCTATTGAAGGACTAAACTTGCCAAATGTATGGCTTGCTCCGAGTGTTTAGGGAAATCTTTCTGGCTTTATGCATTTCCCTGGGAAAAAAATTGCTTTTGTGAGAAGTATTGTAATCGATTAAACAGGAAATTAATGTGTGGATATGTTAGAGTAAGTGTGAAGAGATTACATTTCTGCTGTCTCACTTCTCATTAGGAGCTTGAAAAATGACAGTGTTAAGATATTAAGAGAAGTGACATCAGGATTCATGAATAAGCTTCAGGGAGGGTGGGAAATAGGGATGGGAAACAATCCAGGAGGGACCCTTCTGATTGGCATCACCCAGCTGTGAACCTGCTCTCCTCTTGTCTGGCTGCTACCATCCCCATTCAGGGCTCTAAAATTTGGACACAGACCCTCATTTTCACGAGCAAAAAGGCAAATAACTCAGCAGGTTATTGGCTGGCTGCCCACCCTTGTTTGACAAATTGTGTCTCCACATTGTCAGATTTATTGCTGCTTTGATATTAATAGTTCAGAAGGGGATCCTGCCTGTTGCTTCCTCTGCACATGGAAGCCAAACAGCTTTGGGGTGACATTGAAGGCTCTGGTTAAAAAGGGATGGTGGTTTATGCAGGGGAAAGTTTCTAACTGGGCACCTTTGTTGGACAGTGACTCCTCTTGTAAGGAAATACTGGGCACTACTAATGGAAACAATACCTTTAAAAAACTCCCATTTGAAACAGAGCATCTGTGAGATTAATAGAACAGAGAGAATTCCTGAGGGCAGTGGAATGTACCTACAGGAAGGAGGTGACCTGGGAGTAACAACCCTGCAAGATTTGCTCTCCAGATCCTTTGCTGGAGGTGCTGGCCAGTGAAAATCCATCCGTGGGGCTGCTTTAGAGGGGAAACAAGGAACCAAAAAGCATTTCCCCTCTGCTCTGATCCCCTGTGACCCCTCTGCAGCATCTCCCGTGTGTGTGAGGATGGAGCTGACCCGGGCTGGGTAATCACTGTCCCTGCTTGATCCCAGGTCGGATGGGCTGGAAAACCAGGCACAAAGTGCTGCCTTTGTGCTGAACCGCTCCAAATGAGTACCAATTAAAGCATTAAGCTCTCCCCCTGACCCAGCCGGGCAGGTTGTTGGTTTTTTATTTTTGGTGGTGGTTGTTAAATTACAGATTGCAGCAAAAAGCAGAGCCATTAGCAGGGCCCTGTGTGGCACACGCAGTGTCACTGCTCCTGGGAGGGATGGAGGGGAGGGATGGGCTGCTGGAACCTGGGAAAAACGCTGGGATTTCACACTCCAGTGTAATGCTCCGGGTTAACTGCACTTGGGTTTATAATCCCTTAAAAGCAAGCTCAGTCACGGGGAGTCTCTGCTGGATTTTTGAGTGCAAAATAGACTTAAACACTGCCACTTTTTTTTTTTTGGTTGAACTTTACCAGCTAAACTTAACCAGGCTGGTGACAAAGAACCACAAAAAAAGAGTCCATGGATGTGGGAATCAGCTCACAGATCAACCAAGTACTTGCCAGTGATGAAAATTCCCTGGTTGAGTTTCTCTCCTCCTTTATTGACCCTGTAGGGTTGCACTGGTGCTTCTTTGATGCCCCTTGGTTTAGATCCTGAGCTACTCTGATTCTTTATTTCCAGCTGGATTATTAGTTCAGAGGGAATGTTGGACAGTGGGGAAAGGAAGAGAAGCTGCTTGATGGTTTTGGTTTTTTTTTGTTTTTTTTTTTTTTCAGTTTGGTTGCAGTCAGAATTCTGTGTCACATAATATAAAATTATTAAAAAATACCCTGAGTTTTTCTGGGCACTGCACAAATCTTGGTGCATGGTCTGTGTGGTTCCTTTTATGTGGTTGTAAATAAATACATGACTCCTCTAAATACTCCCATGTCCCTGTGTTCACATCACTGAATGTAAAATTTTCAGGAATACCTCATCCTACCTCGGGAAAATTAGGCAGCTGAGACCATAATCCACACCTCTAGCAGAAAATACTATAGAAAATATGCTTTTAGTGAAAGCCAATTCATTAGTGTGAGTGTGGAGTTGTTCTAATGTGTAGTAATTGAGCAGGGATTTCTAATTCCAAAGGAACTCTTCATTTGTGAAAGCTTGGAAAGGCATAGCAGGGGCAGGAGTTGTTGTAATACAGGTAAACAGCCTGTTTTGTTTCCCTTCCATCTGGGAATACGTTACTTGTGTGAGATTGATTATTTTACTGTTATTATTAATTTTTTTTTCCTGCAGCTGCCTTTACCACAGTGTTTATTTGGGAGGAAAAAAAAACAATTTACAAATCTTCATCTACACAGAGCAAGTGTTTGTGGATAAATAACTGAGTTGCTTTCCCTTTGCTGACACAATATCTCAGAAATAATGGACTGAATAAATGCTATCAGAGCAGAATGCTTAGCTCAGGCCTTTGCTGCTGAAGGCATTGATTATTGCAATGTTTTGTTTTGGGGATTGCTCAGTAATTTGCTAATCCTGCTCTAAATACAGCCTTGTATCTGACTGCAGCAGGGAAATATTGCATTCCACCCCTCCAGCCTCTCTTTGCCGGTCACAGGTTTGTTTGTAGTTGATTCTGGAGGTTGTTTAAATTTAAACTTTGCCCTGGGTGCTTGTATTTTCCCATTTATCAGTTGCTGAGTTGCTCTACAAACCCATACATTCATCAGCAAATGGCTTTGCTGGGTTTCTTCCAGCAGTGGTGAGAAGCAGGAGCCTTCTCCAGGTATTTGCCGCTGTTCCTTTGACTCCTGAGCTGTCTGGAAGTTCATGGCTGGAGCCTTTTCTGGACTCATCCAGATCTGCAAAGCCCCTTGTCCTGAGCAAGGATTTATCTCCTCTGTTGTGTGTGGCTCTGGATTTGAGCTGTGCTGGAGACCCACTGGGTTTGGACCAGCTGGAGAGGTTTGAGGGACTGGGAGTGAAATTTTGATTGTGTTCTTGCAAGGTTTCACTGTGACACAATGGTCTCAAGTATTTGAAGGGCAGCTTATTCTGTATTAGCTAAAATGCAGAGCACTCTCCAAAAGCAGGCTTTTAAACTCTCTTTAGGCCCCTTGCTGCTGTTCTCTCCCCAGCCACTGTGTTCTTTTGGATGATTAAAAATTGCTCTTTTTGCCTACAAAACAGATGGGTTTCCATACCTGCTGTGCCATCCAGCAAATAAAGCACCTTTTCTTCTGAGCTTGGATTGCTCCCAGTTTGGTGGGAGTCAGAACTGTAATTTTCCTGTTCTGACATATTTGGTGCTGAAATGGCTTTTGAGCTGGTGGCACACGTCTTGGTGTGCAAAAGTAGAGGCTGAAGAAGCAAATGAAACCCCAGATTGAAGAAGCAAATGAAACCCCCTGCTTTGAAAATGATTCTCTTGTGCTTCTCCTGAATACAATTTGTTCTCAGGGTTCTTTCCTTGCCAACACTTCCCAGGCCCAGCTCTCAGAGCTGTGTTTTTCTGCCTTTGTCTCAATGTGGAGCTTTCTGAGCTGACAATTAGGCTGCAGTTCAATCTCGTGGAGGGTCTCAATTCCTGACCTTGCCACGATTGCAATGTCAAAAGGAAGGCAGGGTATGAAAACAAGCGATGGGATCACCATGGCAGCTCAGCCAAACCAGCACTAGAGAAACACTCCTCACTTGTTCAAGCATCAGTCCTCCAATATTTCATCTACTTCAGACTCTAGAGGCATTTGTGGCTAAGTTAATGGCATAGCTAATACAGACTTCTGAAAAAGCAACAGCTGATTTTTGCTGTCACAGATGCTGATTTTTGCATTTATCTTATGCTGCCTTGACTTTTTTGGGGCATTTTTTCCCCTCAAATATCAGCTGCTGATCCAGGGATCTAAAGCTTCTGGTGGGAGAGCTGCTTGTTTTCCCCTTGTCAGCCTGATTTTACAGGCTGGCAGTGCCTGTTTGGGGTTGGTGGTGCAGGGCAGAGCCAGCTGTTCTCTGCTGTGCCTCTCAAAGGATCACTCGGGGGGGAAAGCAAAGTTCAAAGCCAAACTGGTTTCTTCAACGAAAGCCACAGCAGCTGGTGGCTGTGCAGAGCATTTTGGCTCTGCTCTGACTCTGCAGAGCTTTAGAAACCTGTGCTGAATTATTTGGGGAGGCTTTGGAAAGGCTTTGAGACGGGAGTTGTCCATTCCTCATCACCTGATCTGCTTTGTTAATTGAGGAACGTGTTAAATGAGGATGGAACCTCAAGCCAAGAGGAGAAGAGGCAGATTTTGCTGGTCCTGCAGAACAAGGCACTGCAAAGGTCTCCAGCTGCTGCTCAGCAAACCCCCCTGGTTGTGTTTTACCCAGCTGAGTCTTGGTTCATATCTGTACAACCTTATCCTTCCCTGTTCAGTCTGATTTTTAGGGAAAATCTGAACCCTCCATTGTGCAGGATAAACACATCACCTGTATCCCAAGACCTGGATTTCAGGTTTGAGTGTTGGTGGAGCTCCTGAGGAGTGAGCTGAGAACAAACCCATGGGCTTTCTCTCTCCTGCAGCTGCTCAGCTGGTGAACTGCAGCTGCCCCCTGAGAGGGATGCTCTCAAAAACTTCATGTGCAAACAATAATTAAAGCAATAAATGTTCCCAATACAAACTGTGTTTACAGCTGGCTTTGAGATTATTTTTTTTCCCTACTCCAAGGGGGATGAGGAAGGGAGAACAATGAGAGTGAAAAGCATCTTTTTCACAGGAAATTCTCTGCGAGTATCTTTGTGGCTTTAAAGGAAAACAGTAAAAAACCCACCATAAATACAAAATGCTTTGATTTTTGAAGTGGAATTGAGATTCATTTTTCAGCTGTAAACAAAATGGGTAAATATCAAGAGAAAACAAGTGTGTTGGTCTCAGTCCTTTTCCTCCTTATCAGATGCTTTTCACTCTGTGACATTTCACTGAATACTCTTTTTCTTCCTTGAATTTCCAGTAAGAGAATGGAGTGTGTGATTGGTATTCTTGGAAATTGGTCCAACAGTCTTTCCAGGTAAGTTGGATGATTTGAAGTGAGCTCAGCTATTAGAGTCTGACATTTCCTCCTCTAAGAGCTTGGCTGCCTGCAGAATTCTAACACTCTTTCAGGGAGTGTTAGAGAAAAGAGAGAAAACTCTTTCAGGGTTCATATTTCCCTGAGCTTGTGGTCAAGGGATATGTGGTGAGGGAAAAGTCTCATCTGTAAGATTTGGGGTTATTTTGGTGAAAAGTGTCTTAATGCAGAGGGCTTT
Source organism: Manacus vitellinus (assembly GCF_001715985.3). Taxonomy (NCBI): domain Eukaryota; kingdom Metazoa; phylum Chordata; class Aves; order Passeriformes; family Pipridae; genus Manacus; species Manacus vitellinus. The sequence continues at coordinate 3,520,849 of NW_021940545.1, forward strand.
TCAATAAATAAGGGCTCGCTTCTGCCCTCCTTGCTCCTGATGAAGAATAGCTAAAAGAGTGAATAAAACTGGATTACTGGCACATAAATGAGTTGCCAAGTGTTAAAGAAAATGGCCATGGCTAAATAATGGGTCAAAGTGATCCTGGAGCATAGGAAATAAGTTCATTGGGAGCTTTGTTCAGCAGAAATCATGATCAAGAAATTGGAAGTCAGCTGCATGATCTCCTGGAAAGATGTGATTCCTATAAAGTCTGTGCTCAGGTCAGGAACCTCTTCCCATAGTCAGACAGAATCTCCTTGGATTTTTCCAGTTGTGGAAAAATCCTGTGGATCCCCAGGAGGGATCAGGGCCACAGCAGGGAACAGTAAGGCAGGAATGGCAATGCTGCAACAGGAAGGGGCTGAATGGAGATAAATAAGGAGTTGAGACAAAGAGAAAACAAGTGTGAGGGAAATACAGAAATTGGAATTGCACTACAAGAACAAGGGAATCTTGCCTGGGGGTTAAACACTGCAGGGTACAAAACCAAGCACAGCTCCTCCCCTCTGTAAAACCCCCACATTTGGTTCATTTGATAAGAGAGATGAATTGTTCTGAAAAGGGGCATGGTTTTGTAAGGGAAATGCAGGTTGAAATGGAAAGAATGCAGAGCAGGGAGAAGCAGGTACTGAGTCTGCACTTTACAGTGAACAGGAGATGATAAAGAACCAAAGCAAAAAGCCTTTGCTGCAAACCCTTTTCTTTCTAATAGCGAGCGAGCTGACAACCATTCCTTCATGTTAGATACTGTCCATTTTGTTTAAGAGGAGCTAAACTACTGCCTCAAATCCCCAGGAACAGAGATATGCTGTGACAGGAGATGCCAAAGGGCTTGTTGGCCCCAGCTGTTGTGACACTGCTGATAAGAGGGAAGCTGTGCTTCAGCAGAGTCTCCTCAAACACAGCAAATTACCCAACAAGGGGAAAAGTTGCAGCAGAATTAATCACTACCTGGAAAACAATTTCATGCTAGGCTAAACAGGGATTGAAAAAAAAAAAATTCCATGGGCTGGTTCCCAAGCCAAGCCTTGGTCTTAGAAAGAAATAAGACAGATGTGTCTACAAATCTGTCTTATTTATAAGACCTATTCTGGGATGGTCTTGTAAAGATCTATGGGACAGTTTGGCTACTGATTATAAATTTATCAAATGCTTTGCTTCCTGCAGTCATTTTTTGGGGACAGATGCAACTTGAGTGGGTGGGAAAGGAGGGATAGTGGAAGAGTATGCAGAGGGAGTGAACTGGGAGGATATATTAGGCCTGGCAGGTGAGGATGTGCCACAAAGCCCAAATGCACACACAAATGTTTAAAACTGTGTTCACTTGTCTCCCTGTTGTCTGAAGGGCTGTGCAAGGTGTTTTAGCCCGTGGCTGAATGTTTCTTCTTTATAACACACCCTGACTTCAAGGAGCACACAAAGAGCCTGAAATGCAGCACTTGAGTGGATTAAATGTTCACTGAGAGGAGCCACTGTGGGGCTGTTCTTGTGCTGTGCTGGGTGGAAATGGCAAACAATCCATCCAGGTTTGCTGGAGGGAAATGGTTTTTTTGGAGGAGTTAATGGGGTAATACATGTCTGCATCTCATGCATTTGATGAGTTCTGTGGTGAGACAGCAGCTGGGAGTGGGTGCTGGCAGGAAATGTTCAGGTAGAGCAGGAGACCCTTTAGTTTGGGAGCTCTGGGGCTGGTCCCTGCCGTGCTGAACCTTCTCTGGTCTTACACGAGGCACTAAAAGGAGGGGCTGTAAAAGCTTTTAGTGGTGCATCTGCAGCACTGCAGCTTCTGGAAGGTAACTGGGCATCTAATGGAGCAGGACCACTCAACTCCAGGTGACTTTTGGCCGTGTTAAGGGAAATCCCTTAAAGCTGAAATGTGCCTTGACTAACCACACGTTGTCAGTGTTTGAAAGGATGGGGGGGTACCTTGGTTGGCACCTCACAGCACCCTGAAAAAGTTCTTCCTTCGTGTATTTACATCAAATGTGCCTCAATATTCCACGTGTATTTGGCTACTGATTATAAATTTATCAAATGCTTTGCTTCCTGCAGTCGTTTTTTGGGGACAGATGCAACTTGAGTGGGTGGGAAAGGAGGGATAGTGGAAGAGCATCCAGAGGGAGTAAACTGGGAGGATATATTAGTGCCTGGCAGGTGAGGATGTGCCACAAAGCCCAAATGCACACACAGGTGTTTAAAACCAAATACATTTGGTGCCTTGCCTCACCAGGGCTTTCCTGTGGAGGTTACTCAGGGTGACAGGAGGGAGTTTGAAATCGAATATAACAGCTCTGAGAATGTGCTAGAAACACTTATGATCTTGATCTTTGATTCTGTTTGAGCAATTTTTAATTTTTTTTTTAAATGACAAGTACTAGAGTTTAGAAATTGAGATTTTTTTTGTGTCTCACTCTGCAGAATTTTCCCAGTTTCCCCATTAAGAAGTGCCACCAGTTAAGAGATGTGCTCCCTGCTTAAATGTCTTCCTTTTTTAAATCTGTAAAATAGATCAGGGAAAACTCAAATGAACTTCTGAGTGCTGCTTGCTGAGTGACAGTGACTCAACAGCACAGAAAAAAAAAAACCTATTATATGGAGCATGGCCTTTGTTCCAAGGAATAAGTTATTTTAACAATAGCTTTAGAGCTTTCTCTAAGGCAAGTGAAGAAGCTTCATCTCCTCAGTTCCCTGGAAGCAGACTGGATGTAGCCCTGGTTGGCTGTGCCACGTATTCCCCCTGGAAAAATAGGGTTGAGATTCAGAAAGTCGGTGGCAGAAGTGAACAGAAGGTTTTACATCCTCATTCAGGTGCTTGGAAGGATGGAGTCTGCACGCCTGGACCAACCTTCAGGGCTTTAAGTACTTTTTTCATGAGTGCTGAAGCTTTCTGGCACTCTCAGAGCAAGTAAAAGTAAGATGAAGTGGCCATTCAAGTGTTTAAGCTTGGAAATGAGAAATAATGATTTTTGGGCACTCTGGGGAGGATAAATCAGTAGTGTATCTAACACTTATCAAATCTAGTTGATACAAAGCACCTCTGACTCAAACTGTACTCCTACAATGCAGGCTGGATGGAACTTCCAGGGATAAATCAGAATCCAAGCACCTTTTTCAGGGCTGCAAAAGGAGTCCAAGGCACAAGATTCTGAAATTGGGATCCCATGGTGGTACACATTGGCTTGAAGAAGGTAAAGACAATATGTCCTGACAGGAGTTTAGTTTTAATAGGTGCCCTTTAGGTGCAGTTGGACATTGGGTGCTTATTTAATATTCTTGATTTTCAGTGACATTCCTGATGGGACACAACTGGCCTGAAGTTTCTCCTCCTGGCTGGAGGTGTTTGTTTCATCTCTCCTGTCGTGTCAAAGCCGTTCCTGGCTTTAATCTGGATCTGAGCATTCCATTAGAAACATCCCTTTTTTCGGTGCTTTATGATGAAGAGAGTGAGCAATCATTAATGCCTCTGATGGGTTATGTGAGGTCCCTTAATAAAACACTTGCAGCTTTTGATAAATTACCAGCCTGATGTCTTGAAAGCCTTTTTTTTTTTTAATCTTGTCCAGAATTCCTTTCAATCATTTCACATTCTGTTGCTGGCACTCACTTCAGTCTCTCTTTTCCTTTCTAGGCTCTGGCCCTTCAGCTGCCTGTTTGGCCTTGGAGACTTCTGACACAGAGCAATTTCCCTGCTAAAATCTTCTGCAAGGTCTTGGCAGGGCTTAAAAAGAGTTACTTCTGCTGCTTCTGGGTGACAGAATTGATCCTGATTTTGAGAGGATGTACTACTAGGCTTTAAACTTTCCTGTCCTCTGCAAGAAGACACTTTGTTCTTTGAAAGGACAAATGCCTTATTCAAATCTCTGATGATTATGCTGATGCCTCTGTTTTGGTACTTAATCCTGTAATTTTATTAATTAAAAATAGAGGCAAAGCAATAATGGGAGTGGTGGGGGGAGCACTTTAAAATACAAGTTTTCTTGGAGTCAGCAGCTACCTCTGCTTTTCTGCTGTAGTAGCAGCTTTGTTTGCCAACAAAATGTGTGGCAGGTTCTCCTAGAGGGAGATCTGGGGCTGGAAGGAGCCTTCAAGCTTGTGATCCTTTCTGCACCACCTGTGCTGCTTCATGGATATCTGGGAATGGGAGGGTTGGGTTATCTGGGAATGGGAGGGTTGGGTTATCTGGGAATGGGAGGGTTGGGTTATCTGGACCCCAGTCCTTTGTTCCTGTGCAGTTTGCTTTGTGCAGCTCACGAGCTCTGCTCGTTTTGCTGTGCCCTGTGCCAACCTCTGGGCACTGTTGCCTGTCAGAACTCCAGTGCTCATTCCAGGGAATTCCCAGGTTTGTCTGCTTTAGCTTGGACAGGAGACAGCAAAGGATTTGGGGCCCTTGGAGCTCAGGGAGAAGCCAAACAACTCCACTTGACCAAAGCATCTGAGCAGTCATTCAGGTGCTGTGCAGTGAAGCTGTAGAAATTCCTGTGTTGTGTTTCCAAAATGTTTGCCACATGGCTGGGCTCATTCCAGCCTGGGATTGCCCTGGCATCCAACAGAGCTGCAACCTTAATTCTCCACATTCAAAAGTGCCTCCCTTGGTGCCTTTGGCAAACCCTCTGCACACTTGTCTTGCTTCCTCCAGCTTGGTTTGGTGGCCAAACTCTGGCCCTGTTTCTCTGTACCCAAAGTTTGTTTTCTGAAGAGTTTCTGATCCAATCCTCCTGCTGAAGCAAGAGGCAGGAGTGTGAATTCAACCACAGTGGTCCCATTTTTGCCTGTTTATTCACTTTTCAGCAATGCACAAAACACATTTATTAAGGCTCTTGCTCCTTCCAGCAGTGGAACTGAAGCATTAGCTGGGGATGGTTTCAGATGTGCTTTTTAACAACAAATCTGGGGGATGTCAATCAGGCTCAGGAGATGGAAGACACCAAGAATTACAAATGCTGATGGACACAACTGGATGTGAGGGGTTATGGGCCTCAGAACTTTAGAACCCTTCATCACTCTGGGCTTTGGATCTATACAGAGATCTAAAGGGGTTGAGCCTTTCCTGTCCCCTTCTCTTGAATACATAACACAAAGAAATATGAGGTTTTCAGCAGTGTCTCACCAGAGTGTTGTTTGCATTTATTGCAGTATAATCACGTAATCACTTCAGCAGATGTTGCCTGGATCTTCCCAGGGTGCAGAAGGCACCAGCAAAAATCCACCCCGTGTTCAAGTGGGCTTGGGGAAGCATTTTGGAGGCACTGCTTGCCCTGTGACAATCTCCTGGGCTGAGTTTCCTAAGGATGTGTTTGCCAGAGGAGAAGCAAAGGCACCCCAAGGCAGGGGTCACTCTGTCCCTGCCCCTCTCATCTTCCTGGTAACCCTTGGCAGAGGCAGGGCAGGGGGATAAATGCTCTGACCTGGGGTGCAACAGTTAACAAAGCATTCCAAGTTTGATTTGAGGTGGTGCAGGAGGCAGAATTGATTAATCAACAGCTACAGAGCAAAACAAGCACACCTTGTCTGGCTGAGAGAAATTAATGGTGGGTTTTATCAACGTTTTTCTCTTGAGCTGTGAACACCTGTGGCTCAGACAGCTCTTCCCAGCCATCCTTCTTGGCTGAGTGCCTTTGTCTGTCTTCCCTGCCCCTGACACTGTGTCTGTGCTTGAGTTCCTGTGAGTTTTTGTTGAGGCAGCAACATTTTCTTATTTGCTGTCGGTTCCACCAGTCTCTTCCAAAGTTGGGTTTAATAAAAGCAGGTTTGATGCTGGTTAAATGCAGTGGTGTGTGAAATCTCAGCCCTGTAGAAATTCAGGAATTTTGGCTGTTGGTTTCTCTGGGCCAATGATTCCCTACTGTTTTTTTTTTGCCTACTTATCCCTCCCCAATTCCATGGGCCTTCTCTGCTGTGTTGCTGGAGGTGACTGGGAAAGCTGTGCTGCATCTTAATCTAAATTTGTCTGCAGGTCTGGCTTGTCTGATTTTTTTTCCTGTGTCACACCATCAAATTTTCCTCTATATAGTTTATTACCTTTGTAAATCTGGCATTTAACTGTGTAAGCTTAGTAGGGATGGGGCTTAGTGTGCCAGATAAAGCTCTGCTGTGATTTTACACTGCTGCTTTACTGCTGCAGTTTCTTGCAGGAGAGGAAAAACTTCCAGCTCCCTGGGAAGGATGGCCCAGCACTGTGTGTCTGTTGTTCCATCCCAAGGAAGGGGGTTGGAACTACAAGATCTTTATGGTCCCTTCCAACCCAAACTATTCTATGATGGTGTTTACATGTATTTAACATGTCATTGAAAATGATTGGCTCACACTAAACCTCATATTTTTTGTTCTCTGTGCTCAATGTGCCCCAGGACTGTACAACAGGAAAATATCTGTGGGGTTTTCCTGTTGGCAAGTGTTGTTGTTTTGGGATATTCAACCCCATCTTTCTCTCCAAGGTGGTACCAGGTCGTTGGGATGCACAGAAGGGAAGCACTGCAGCTGCCCCCAGACCCATGGGGGATTATTCAGGTGGTTTATGGGTGTCATTGGAAGGCACTTGCAGAGTTATTTTTTATGAGAGGGTGTGTATTTATGTATATGCATGCAGGAAAGATGTAGCCCTGACTTTGCAGCTTTAAAAGGGGAATTTTAATGTATTAATCTGCAGGTTTCTGAGTAGCACTATCTGCATAGTAATAACAACAATGAAAAAAGGAGGAAAAAGAGAAGGAAGGGGATGGGGGGAGGCTCCTCCCTCACCCATCACTGCCAATCCTGCCCTTTTATAAAGCAAAGTGGTGGTTTTAAGTTGAAATGTCCTTGCTGCTCCTGTACAAGAACTTTTAGATTCAAAGTCACAAAAGGATCTTTTCCTTTTGTACTGAAGTCTCTACAAGCTGTCAGTAGTACCAGAACTTATATCTAACAAATAAATAACACAATCATTCCCAGTGTGATCTCCAGCTCCTGCCTCTCCCCCAGCTCTGAGCTGCCTGTGGCTCCTTCCCCCTTTCTCCTTGGAAGGCTTTGCTGTAGGTGAAACAAGCTGTGCAATTTTGGGGTATTTGCATATTTTTCATTTAGGGAAAAAGGGCCGTTTCATCAGGTTTGATGGCTGAGGAAAATCGCCTGTGTGGAAATGGAAACCAATTTCAGGGTGAGTGATTGGAGCTTTCTGCAGAGGGTGCAGGTCATCCCCGTGCCTTCCAGTGCCTTCACCCCCAATTTCCCTGCCCTGGGGCAGGAGGTGCTGCTGCTTCCCCCCCTGGGAGGTTGTCACTGGTGCCACTGAGCTGAGCAGAACGTTTTTTTAGGTGTTCAAATCACCAAAAAAAGTGATGCCTCCCCGTTTTGGTTCTTTTTTTAAGGACTACAAATATTACAGGGCTGACTGGTTTCTTTAGGACTGACCAAAGAGTTCAAGAAAAATCAGAGCTTTTCCAAATCCAGTCAGGTCTGCTGGAGCAGTGGTGGAGTGGAGGGAAGATGAGCATGTCAGTGCTGGAAGCTGAGCTATTTGTATCCCAGAGGGATGAATATGCTGATCCTTGGGAGGCCTCCAAAGCCAGCAATGCAGAAGAAGACATGCCTATTTATTTCCCTTGCTGGAGCCATAGTCACACTCCTGTGAACTGATTTATAATTCAATCTGTGTCTATTTGTTTCTCGACAGAAGAGGATGAAATAATAGCAAGTTTTCTTTATGGGCAGGAATAGATGGCTGTGGCTTACCAGGAGTGTAAACTGGGCAGGATTTGGGATGTTTGGGATAAATGATGCTGCTGCTGTGTGAAACCAAATCCCAGAGTCCTGGAGGGAGTCCCAGGTTGTTCTGCTCTCTCAAGAAGTACAACAGGGCAGATTTTTCTTGTTGCTCACAGCAGGAGACAGTGGAAGTGGGATTATTTAAAACTGGCCTGGATCCTGTGAATCACAAGCTGTTCTGAGGGGGTTTGTGTTTGGAATTGGGGGTCCTTGATGGCTTTGTGCTTTACTGAATGGGTGTGTGATGTACAGCAAGTCACCAACCCCCTCAGAGCTCCAGTTCAGCTGATCAGAGGAAGGACCATCTTCAATCACAGGGTCAGGATTTCATCCCTCCAAACAGCAAATCCTTCTCTGCCTTGTTCTGCTACGTGTCACAGGAGGGAATTTGACCTGTGAGTTATCTCTGCATAAATCTGAGCATTCCACGGTTAATTAGGGAGCTGGAAACAAAGTGAATCAAACCATTTCTCTTATCTTTTCTGCCTCCCATTGCACCTCCCATCTTTTCTGAACTTTCTCAAGTACAAGGGACAAGCAGGTCGAGAATGGGAAGAAAATTAGAAGCACTTGGCCTGGTGCCTGCCTTTACACTGTGTTGATTAGGTTTTAATTGGCAATTCTTGTCTGTAATATAAGATAATTGCAGAGATTTCCAGGAATAGTTGTAGAATAGGAAGAAAAGACACATCTGAGTTCTAGTGGAGGAGTTTAATTAAAGTCTTTATAAAGTGCAACAGATGGTGCTTTGCTAGTTGGGAAGGCAGACATGAGGCCCCTCTGTAGACATTCCATGATGGTCAGAGCTTCTCCTGCCTCCTGTTGTCCATAACCTTCACCAGTGGACTTGAACAGCTCAAGGATAACATGCACTTCATGTTCTGGTCCAAATTACGAAGGTCTTGTTCAGGAGGTGAAGTCAGGCAGCCACAGAGTGACATTCCTTGTGTGTGTGTGTGGCAGGACTGCCCTTCCCAAGAGGAGCTTTGCTTTCACTGAGCTCTGCAGTTGCCCTCAGCTCCTTCCAGAAGGGCTTCCAGAAGTGAGCAGGCACATCAGGAGCTGCACAGGTTTCTCCACAGACACTCCTGTGGGATGGAGGAATGAGCATCTCTCTGTGTTTTGGACAGTGGGGCTCCCCAGTCAATTCTGTGTGACCCAACAACCAGCCTGGGACTGGAATTCTGTCAGTGGGAAACTGGCACAGGGAGACCATTCACAGGGGCCTGGAGTGCCAGGGCAGGGGGGAATGGCTTCAAACTGACAGAGAGAAGGTTTAGACTGGACATTAGGAAGAAATCCTTCCCTGGGAGGGTGGGGAAGGACAGGAACAGGCTGCCAAGAGAAGCTGTGGCTGCCCCATCCCTGGAAGTGTCCAAGGCCAGGTTGGACAGGGCTTGGAGCAACCTGGGCTAGTGGAAGGTGTCCCTGCCCATGGCAGGGGCTGGAACTGATCTTTGAGGTCCTTTCCAACACAAACCATTCTGTGATTCTGTGAAACCTGTGCATCATCAAAGAGTTACCTTGGGAAAGGAAAAACTAATGCACAGTGACCATTACAGGGGAGAATCCTGCTTTAGAAAGAGTTTGTCTGCGTTTTCAGATTCCAGCAAAAACCCTGAAATTGCAAAACAAATAGCTGGCAAACAGGGAATATTTCACCTGGGTGTTGAAGACAAAAAAGCCATTTGTGACCCTACAGGGTGAACTTGCTGGGCAGTTGGACAGATCCAGGAGATAAGTGTGTTTTCAAGCCTCCTGCCCCGCAGATGCTCGAAGCAAGGGGTCCATTATCTCCTGCTTAGATGAGTTTTCTCGCGTTTTAGCCTCGGCAGTGCTGCTGCAGGGGGGTTTCCATGGGATTAACTCCTTGTCCATCCCCTCTCCCGGCAGCTCGGTGTGGGCTGGGCTGGGCAGTGCTTACCTGGGAGGGATCGGGTTACTCCGAGCTCCGACAAAGGCAGCGCCGGGTGCTCAAGAAGCGTTTTAAACCTAAGCTCTGAGCTTTTTCTTTTTTTTTTTTTTTTTAAGAACTGTTGACAAGCTCCCATGGCACGTGCTTTGAGTTGGCTCGTTGTGTTCTGTAGCCTCAGGACCTTCCTGAGAGGTGAGTGGGGAAACTTTCTTGTACGGGCAGAATTCTTTATAGCTTTGGTTTGTTTTTAATTGGTGCTGATGCTGTTACCTTCTCAGAGCTGCAAGGCATTAAAGATGGCACTTGTTCAGCTCATTCTGGTCATAAACTCTGGCTGCACCATCTTTTTTATGCACAGTCTTTCTCTCCTTCAGGAGAAGGTGAGGGATGCATTCAGCAAGAGGTTTTTAATTACTAAAGAAAGAAAAAAAAAAGAGCATCTCAGTGTGTTCAGGTAACAATAATTAACACCAAGGTGCTTATTGGGGTGTGGAACAAAGGGAAACAAAGCCTGGAAGTCTCCTCCCCACCCTGCACACTCAGGTTTCCTTGCTCAGGCACTTTGTGAGGAACTTCATGTGAAATCCTCGTGGTTGCCATAGTGAAGCTCACTTTTAAAAAACAAAGGAGTTCAGTTGGACAGTTTCGTACCAGAATCTAAATCTAATGGTGGGAAGTGCAAAAAGGGAAATAACTCAGTGTTTGTTCAATTCTTTAGGTTCAGGTTTTGGGTACCTTGTTCTTTGTCAAGGATTTGTCACCATCCTTTTGTAGAACATGATGTCAAGAGACTTTCTAAGGAGGAGGGAGAGAAATCTGCCTTTACTGTGTGGACTGAAGAGCTGAAGCAGAGAAAGAAGTAGAATCTTGGTTGAAATTATGAAATTACACAACAGTGCAGCACCTCCTTCACCCCTTGGCTCTTCCCATCTGAGCTGCTTTCACTCTCTTGAAAACTGAGTTTTTCAGCCTTCTGGCAAACAGAATATAAGCTTTTCTGAAGCTGATAAAGACATGGAAAAGGCTCTCTGCTGCTTACAGAGGGCAGATGGTTTAGTTTGATAAAGTGTCTAAAAATTGGGATTTCCCCCAGAATTTTGTGCTCAGAATATTTACCTAGAAATCTTAAAGGAACAGGTTTCAGTTCTGGAAGAGGAACCTTGACTTAATTTTAACCACCAAAACTTGAGAATGAGTGTGATGACGGGCAGGGAAATAGTGATATTCCACCATGGTGTAATAATAACTGGCCATTTAGCTTGAAGTCTTGATGTTTGTTCATTGTACCTTAGATTTATTTCTTTTTCTTCCTTCCAGGGGCCTCTTCCCCCTCAGCAGGTTGCAGCATGGACTGCCAGAGCCACTGTGTCATAGACTGCAGGCAGGGACATTATTACACAGCTGGAAACTGCCTGGAGTGTCCAACAGGTTTCTAGTGAGTCCCCTTCCTTCCCTCCTGCTCAGCACTTGCACTCCTGAAATTAGGAAGTTAAAAATTTGGGACATTTCACGTTCAGAAAATTCTGAGAGTTATCTCCTACTGTATCTTATCGGGGGGTGAGGCACAAAAAAACCCCCACGTGGTGTCATTTCTTACATATGAATAATCAACTGGTCAGGAAAACCACTGCCTGATTTGAAATGCTGTGCAGGGTCTTTCTGCACTTTTGAAGAAAGATGGACATGGTCTTTTCCAACCTAAATGTTTCTGTGATTCCATGACAGCAGAGTTCTCGGGCACAGTCTCAAAGCAGGTTGTGGAAGACAGGTTTTGTACTAACTGAGTTCAGGTTGCCACATCTTCTATTACAGGTTCTGTCCTTGTGTGTGCGGTCCAAGTGATGCTCCTTGAACTCCTGCATGTCCTTTACAACCCCCTGAGGTTCTGGAAAGCTCTGATTCACAAATCCATATTTCTGTGGCCAAAACCATTTGTCTGAGCAGTGGATGAGGGGGGGGATGTTCCTGTGTTTAAACAACACCCATCCTGGCTGATTTAGGATGGAATTTCAAAGAAATCAAAGAACATAATTTTATAACTTCCCTATTTTTGATCCAGTTGCCCTGGAGGTCAAGCAGCTCCAAGGAAATGCCCACTGGGAACTGCCAATGAGCTGACTGCTCAAGGAGACATCACAGCCTGCCAGGTGAGCTGAGGGACAGGGCAGGACAGCAAGAGGTGAAATAGTGCTTCTTACACCTACTCTGAATTATTTGACTTCAGGCTTCTTCCCAGATTTTGAAGTCTGCTTTGAAAGTTTTTCAGGAAGCTCCTGCCCTGTTTTTGTCTCTGATTTGGCTCAGGGAAAGCAGGTTGTCCCTCCAGGTATCCGTGCATTGCTTATCCTTCCTGGCAGGAAAAACCACACGTGGGGAACTCTCAGGAGCACACAGGGCAGATATTGAGAATGATCCAGGACCTTTTCTTCCTGAGGATGCCTGGAGCTGCTGTTTCACGTGGGTCCTGTGGTGTCCCTGCAGGTTTGTCCTGATGGGTATCTCAGCCTGGAGAGCAGAGCTGGCTGCAGAGCATGTCCTGAGGGCTATTCCTGTGATCCACACACCGGTGTCCAGAGGAGCTGTGGGCCTGGCCAGTACTCTCCAGAGGGAGAGCTGGAGTGTCAGGAATGTCCAGAGAGATTTGTCTGCCCAGATGGACAGAGCAGACAGGTACAGAACAAGCATGTTCTGCTCCAAGGGTAAAATTGTCATTCCTCTGCACCTGCAGGGCCTGAACATGAAGGTCTTGTCAAGCAGGGACAGGCTCCCTGAGTTTAATAGTAGGATATGGATCTTGCCTCATCGAAGAGAAGCATTCCAAACACTTCAGTGGTGCACTAGGTCTCAGACCTTCAGAGAATACCCTGAGCTGGAAGGGACCCATCAGGATCATCCAGTCCAACCCCTGGCCCTGCACAGACACCCCAACAATCCCATCCTGTCCCTCAGAGCATTGTCCAAACCCCCCTGGAGCTCTGGCAGCCTTGGGGATGTGACCAAACCCTGGGGAGCCTGGGCAGTGCCAACCTCCCTCTGGGGGAAGAGCCTTGTCCCGATACAAGTGGCCTCTTTTAAAAGAAATAAATACTTTTCCTCTAAATTCTGACAATGTTATTGCTCAGCTTATCTGCCACCAGGAACACCTTCAGCTGAGGGCTCAAAGCTGGGAGTTGGAGGCACCATTTCTCCTTCTAGAAATCGTCCCTGGGGAATAGAGGGGAGGCAGTGTTGGGAAGGGAGAAGGCAGAGAAGGCAGAATTCAGTAGGGGGCTTTTTCCTGGCTCAGGCCTCCATGGGAAGGGGCAGAAATGGCCCAAATTAGACCTCCTGGTGCTATGAATTTGTGGGGTTTTTTTCCCCCTCAGCACTGCTTGGCTGGTCTCTGTGTCACCTGCACTCCTGGTTCCTCCTCAGCTGAAGCCCCTCTGCCTTGCCAGCCCTGCCCAGCAGGTAAGTGCAGCTCACAGGCACCTTTTGCAGGCATTAAAACCTAGAACTTGGACTGAAATGACACTTGGCTCTGTTAAAACTTAGCAGTCTTGGGGCAGAGAGAGGCTCCTTGTGTCACAGTCAAACTGGAGGTTAAAACTGATTCCTGAGATAAAGCAGCTGCTGTTCAGAGGAATTTCGAAGAGAAGGGAATGGGAGTGAGAGAACACCAGGAATTCCCCTGGATTTGTGGGACAGGTGCAGCTGGTGCAGCCCTGGGATGGAAAGCAGGGTGTGTGAATGTGCAGATGTTGCTGAGCAACGAGGGGAGCTCCTGCTTTCTCTCCTCCCATGCTCTGATTTTTAACTGATCATCTGTAAAATTGATTCACACACACTTACAGCTTTCTCCACTTCAGGCCCCCGATTCACTGGCTATCACAAGAACCCATTTCTAGTGAGAGCTGTAGGCATTAGGAATCAAATAGGGGAACACTGATTTTCTTACCTAATTTCTCTTTCTGCTTGACACTCTCAAAGAAATCCAAATAAGCCCATGTTTAGGAAATTGCAGTGTGCTGTTGGAGGTGTCACTGAGGTGCTGAATTAGGCAGCAGGGGAATAGACTAAGAGGTTTTTGTTGCAAAACCATTACATTTTGGAATTATGGCTCACTTCAGTGAGAGTGCAGGATAAGCCTTTCAGAACTCTGGCTATTTGGTGTAGTTTCCCCATAAAGAAAGAGTTTTATGCAGCATTAAAATCCTGGCATGTTCCTTGTACATCCCAGAGAATAAGCCCAGTGAGGATTTGGTAGTCCAAGGGCAGCTTTTTTGCTGCTTGTTTTCTCTGATAAATTGTGGTTTGGTGTCCCCCAGAACCCTCCACATAAATCATGTCCCATTCTCCAGTAAGGTCCTTGCTAACAGAGTTTTGGTGCTGCAAGTAGCACCAATATTGCAAATAATTCCCTCCACGTACCTCAGATTTTAATTCACAGTTCCTAACCCACCTGACCCCTTGCAAAAAGGCTTTATGGGGGGGGTGTGGTGTAGCTGGCAGCCTGTGAAAGGGTGATGTTCTGCATGGGAAGGTGGTTTCATCAGCAGTTCCAGGTTGATGAAACCTCCTGCAGAGTCACTGAGCTCAGTAACTTGATTCTTCTGTCTGTAATTAGAATCCCTCTTATTAAATAATGAAGATTTCCTGTACTCTGGGTACCTGTTGTCCAGCAGAAGGAGAAATGGAGCAGCTAAAGAGGTCATGTAGACCAAGATCTCAGGAGTTCATGGCTATAATACAGGGATAAGAGAATAGAGGATTTCTGTTATTTCCAGTGCCTGGGATTTTTGGTACAGAGTATCCCATGCTGGAACTAAATGCTTCAGTGCTAGAATTAGTCCCACTTGTGTTCTTAAATCTAAGTTCCCCAGCCCAGCTGCAAAGCCCTTAGATAAGGAATTTGAATCCCATCACAAGCAGCAGAGGCCTGAGATTCCCAGCATTCTTTTTCATGGTTTGACTGACTTTAATTATATATAATCTTTGTATTTAGTGCTGCCTGTGTGAGCAGAGTGTCATTGCTATGCTGGGACATAGCAATGGATTTCAGCATTCACAAGCCACAGTTAAGTCCTCCTTTCTTTCTCTTTTTACCCCTCAAATATCCATCTGGAGTTTAGTAAACCATTTGATTATGAAGTTCTACAAAACCTTACTTGGAAAGAGTAATTAATTCGAGGTGGATGTGAGCATTGCATCTCTCAGGAGGATTTTAAATGAAAGGTGGTGTATTGAACTGGGGAGAGCAACGTGGCCCTTAGAGCAGGGGCAGGAACACCTCAGCTGATCCTTAATCCCCATGATCTTGGAGAGAGCAGAAAAATTGGAGCAGAAAGAGAGAACAATTAACTGTAATGATGCTAATAAAAATGAGCAATTTAGCTTGAAATTTCATTATACCTTTTGGATTTTAAAATGTCGCGGTGTGTCAAATGCTGAAATTTTCTCAGTTTTACCAAAAGGAAGAAACACTTTTCAGGCAGGGAGAGCCTGAGTTGTCCAGAATGTCACTTCTGAGCCACGTGGTGGGATTTTTTTTTTTTAATTCTCCACAGGTCACTTCTGTCCTGATGGCCTCGAAGTCCCTCCGTGCCCACCTGGGAGCTTCAAGCCCAAAGAGGGACTTGGCACATCCAGCAGCAGCTCCTCGTTCTTGCCAGGTCTGTGTCATAAAAGATCCATTTTGGGTGGTGAGAGGACTAATTCTCACTGTTCAGTCCCTCCTTTTGAAGGGTCTGGCAGTTACATTCTTATTTCCTGGGCTCTGGCTCGGGGAGACCTAAAGCTGTGGATGAAAGGAACACCCGTGGGATTTTGATATCTCCCTATGTAGAGACTTCAGAGAGGTTGCAGTGGAAGGAAAAGGTGATTATTGTACTTTTAGTACAAAATAAACCAAGGAGCAGCCTGAAAGGATGTGCTGAAGTCACCCAGCAGGTCACTTGTGCAGCCAGAGTCAGAGCCTGGCCTGTTAAAGCTCATTCAGCCATGCCAGCTTTGCATGGGAGACACTTTTTTAACACTGTTGGTCAGCTTTCACAGCACATCTCCTCACTCAGACTCATTTTCAGGCTCTCTTATGAGTGAGAACAGAGTAACACACTTAAAGTAAGTTGTCCACAGGTTTCCTTTGGGGAAAGGGTTCTTTATTCGGGTTTGAATCAATGCCAACATCCTCAACCCATTCTTGCAGCCAGGGGAAATGAGGGTACAGATTAGGGGAAACTTTGATATTTTAACAGTGAAAAAGCACTGGAATTTCTGCCTTTAGAAGCTGGAGAAGCCCTGCCCTTAAGAATTTAAAAGTGCCAAGCAGATGAAAGAGTGTGTGAGGTTCTGAAATGCAGGAAAGGCAGGAGGCACAAGGCTCCCACAGACTTCCAGCTGTGATGTTTCCTTCTAAATATTTTTGTTTTGCTTTGGTTTCCTAAATCAGTAGAACTTTGTTTTGTATACAGTGGAGGCTGAGTCATCCTCATGCCTGGGAAACGTTGGAAAGCAACTAGATTTTGCAATTTAGTAATGGTGGAAATGATTTTAAAGGACTGAATAACAGAGGTTTGTTAGTTTTCTCTGGTACTGAATCTTTGCTTAGATGTGGAAGGGGAGACCTGGCTTTCTGTTGCAATAATCACATGTGGCTGAGGCTGGTTTTGAGCACTTCAGACTGTCTTAGTGCCTCTCACAATGGTTTAAAAATGCCTCTAAAAGTGCTGCACAAATATGAAAATAGAGGGAGATTCAGGGAATGAGCTCAATTCACTAAAATAAACCTTGGCCCAAGCCCAGAGTGTTTTATCCAGGGTCACAAATCACCAGGAGCAGAAACCTGGAGTTCAGGTGCTCAGCTTCCCTTTGTGTCTACTGGATTATTCCCCTCATGTGCTAAGAAAATAATTATCCCTTTCAAATCAATCCATAGCTTTTTCTCTCAGATAATTTCTTTTCTAGCAAATGACTCAGCTGCTAAAGTGCCTTGACTGTTGAATGGTATTTTTTTACTCACCAACACACTCTAAGAAATCACTGCCTTCCACCCACTCCTGAAATTAAACCCAGAAGTGCATTTCCCTGGTGCAGCAAGGAGCAAACCTCACATCTCATCAAGACAGCAAAATTCAAGAGACAGGGCCCGTGGCATCTGAAAAAAAAAAAAAAACCAAAAAAAAACCCCAAAACCATGGTAGGATCTGCAAAGTAAATTAGAGTTTAAAAACTCTTTGGGTTTAATAATGTAAGCTGTGCTGCTCTGTATAATGATGTTGTCATCTCTCCTTGGGAACACTTGGCAAAGGTTGGGATAATGCTGTAAAATAGGCAGGAGACATGGGGATAAACTGTGACAAGCCAGAGGATCTTTCAGACCTGCTTCCATGAGGGAGATGATGGCTTGGATGGTGTCAGCCTGGGTCCACCCTCGGCACTGCTGGGGCTTCAGTGGGATACACTTATTTCTCAGTGAAACCAGGTGTGTCTGGGTCACACTGGTTGCACAGCAGGTCCAGGGGCCAGCCTGGCCCTGGAAAATAGATAATATGCTTAGGTTAGAGATGATATGCTTAGGTTGGCCAGAGAAGATGTGATTCCCCATCCCTGGAAGTGTCCAAGGCCAGGTTGGACGGGGCTTGGAGCAACCTGGGCTAGTGGAAGGTGTCCCTGCCCGTGGCAGGGGGTGGAACTGGGTGACTTTTAAGATCCTTTCCAACCCAAACCATCCTGGGATTCTCTGCTGTAAATCTGTCCCCTCACTGATCTCACTGAAGTGTCCAGGAAGCCACACTATTAACTGTGTTTTGAACTCCATCATCGTCAGAAAGTGTCAAAGAAATGGAAATTTTCTGTCCCTGTAGCCTTGTGGGATGGATTCAGGTTATGTAAAAAAGCAGTCCCTCTGGATTTGCTGGGGCTGCAGATCCACATCAGGAAGCTTTTGTCAGCTTAAGGGAGTTTTGAATGAGTCCCACAGCTCAGCCCCCTCAGGTGTGTTGATTCAGCTGCTGTGCTCAGAGCTGGGGGATTTTACAGTCTGAAGAAATTCAAATCCTGTCCTACTGAGGCTTTTGAACCTTGTGTTCATCTGGGCTGTGCAGAGTGAACATAAGGAGGAAATAATGAGATTTTTCCTGAGGGGTGGGAAGGAGCAAGTGGGTGGAAGAAGAGGGAGAGATGACACTTAAACTCACTTTGCACCCTGAGGAATCCTAATCTGTGCTTGTGCCTTCCACGTGGGGAGGGGGAAGCCCAGTTCTTAATGAATCCTGATATTTTTTGGGTGCTGTAAGGCTCTATTCCAGCCTGCAGAGGCACGTTGCAGGGGCTGGAGCCTCTCCTTGACAAGCCTTTGGAAGGCAGCAGGGGTCCATCCTGGAAGTTCTCCAGGGAACAACCATCCTCAGCCAGTTTTGCCTTCCCCTGGAATTGCTCTGTTTGCTTTGTTTGTTGTTAAAAAGCAACCACTGCTGTGCTGAATTTGAGTTTTCCTTTTCACCCAAGTTAAACATTTGGGAACACTTTGTAATGAAATGCATTTTGTGAACACGGGAACACCAGTAAGGGATTGTTGCTTTATGATGTATTGATCTCACCGATGTTCCTTCAGGTTACAGTACAAGCTCCTTGTGTTTAACACGTGGGGTTTTAGGGATGATCACAGATTGAACTGGTATCCCTGTGTTTGTGCTGAGTGTCTCCAGCCTGCAAAACCCCTTCATCTCCCTGTATTCAGGATGCAAACATGGAAACAGCTCAGCTTTCCTGGAAACCCCAGGCTCCCTTACAACTGAGCCCCAGGCACACCGTGATTATTAAATATACCTGCAGCAGAGGGTGTTTCCAGGCTGATGTTTCTGTTTATTTTTTAATGTATCTCGTTTTTATCTGAACTCAGAGCATGGAACAGATGGTTTTACAGCTTCCATGAGCCACTAACACTCAGCTAATCCAATACCACCACCTCCTGGCTTGGCAGGAACCTTATTCCTGCTGTGAGTGAGCCTCCATCAAAATTCCTACAGAGCCACAGAATATTCTGAGCTGGAAGCACATCGGTGAAAACAAATGGACCAGATTTTGTAGGACCCTCTGACCTCAGCAGGTCGTGATCCCTCTGTGACCTCAAACATCTTCTCTGCCTTTAGGAGCTGGGCTGTGTTTGAAGTGCCCTGCTGGGTATTTCTGTCCTGCTGGAGCCACTTTCCCAGTCCCGTGCCAGCCAGGGACGTACAATCCTCTCCAAGGACAGGATGAGGCCTCGGACTGCAGAGCCTGCCCGGCAGGGAGGGCTTGTACCCAGGCTGGCTTAGCCCAGCCTGACTCAGAGTGCTCACCAGGGTAAGCTTGGCTTGTCTTTTGTCCTCCTCTGTCTGTCTGGGCATATATTTCACCTCCACAGTTTCAGTTTTGTGAAGGGAAGTGGCTCCTCTTCTGTGTCAAGACTTTATTGCAGTTCTAGCGTGACAGAGACTGTTCAGGGGGAAGGGATCACAGAACAGGTGGTAAAAACAGCCAAGAATGAAGCCAGGCCACACATCCCCAGCCATGAACAACGTGACCTGGCTGAATAACCCACTTTTCTCTTGGTGAAACATGTCTGGCACCACCAGCCCGTTCCCAGTGTTCCACTGTCAGTATTTCTGCGTTGCTGCTGCTCAGTTGTGTTCCTCTCAGCCCTGGTGGCTTTTCCCCAGCTACTTCAGCCTGATATTTTGGCAGAGCACTGACTTTTATTCCTTCTTGCATCAACCCCTGTGTCCCAGCTGCCCTGCTGTGTTTTCAGGTACGTGTGCCCCGTGGGATCATCCAGCCCTCACTCTCCCAGCAATGCCTGTCCTCCAGGAACACTTGGCAACGACTTCAACCTCTTTTCCAAGTCCCAGTGTGAGCCGTGCCCTGCAGGATTTGTCTGTGGGAGAGGTGTGTGGCCTCAGCACAAAGTGAGCTCTGGTTTTTGGGGGTGCCCCAGAGCAGGTCAGTGAGGTATCACAACAATGGGAAATAGGGAAAAATTGCCCTTTAGTGACTGCAGAGATGGCAATAACTGGGTAAGTTAATTTTACTCTGAATTTTTCTCTTTATGCCATCCATGGTAACTGCTTTAACTTCATGACCTCAAAACTGCACTCTTCAGTTTTATTTCATTTCTACTTATATTAAAATTTTAATATGTTAATAATTTCACTTTTAATATTCTCTATATTAAATTATATTTCTTATTTCCCAGTCTTCAGCTTACTGTTGGGTGAAACCTTCACTTAAATGTCTCCACCAGCTTTAAACAGGGCACGGTGTAGGATCCTTGGGTGGATGAATAATTGCTTTAGTTCTGTGACAGAACAACCTCTCCTCAACAGAGGGAGAAATTATTGTTATGCTTTAAATTGTTATTATGCTTTAATTATTGTTATGTTTTAAATAAAGGGAAGAGATTGTCATTATCCCAGGAAGAATTGTTATTTTAAATAGAGGAAAGGCACAAACTGGTTGTGTGAAGCCAACATGGAATTGCTGCTCTGGTGTCTGCAGGCACAGGGGGCAAGCAGAGACCCCCCAACCCGTGCCCGGTTGGTCACTTCTGCCCCCCTGGCACCAAGCACCCCACCCAGCACAAGTGTGCCCCGGGCACCTGGAGCAACAGCAGCGGCCTGGCATCGGCTCAGGAGTGCCTGCCCTGCCCTGCAGGCTGGTTCTGTGTGGGGGGAGCCCGGGTGCCCAGCGGGATGTGCAGCTCAGGGCACTACTGCCCTCCAGGTGAGGAGCTTTGGGCGGAGAGGGAGGGGAGGGGGCTCGTTCCTGGGGTCATTCCTGGCTCTGGGAATTTGGAGGGCTCTGATAAAATCACACACTGGCTTTGTGAGCGTGTTTTTGGCACCAACGTGTTCTGGTGGGGAGCTGGAAAGCAAACTGTCCCTTCTGTATAGCCAGCATTTTATACTATTATTTTTTATTATATACTATATTATATAGAATAATATTTATATTCATTATATAATTTTTGATAATTTATTATATATATCTTATTGGCATATTTTCTATTGGATACCATTATATTATTATTATAGATAGATAATATTTATATATTATAGAACTTTATAATTTACATTATGTACTATTATTGGCATATTTTCTGTTTATATTGTATACCACTATATTATTATTATAGATAGGTAATATACATATATATTATGGAACTTTATAATTTACATTATGTACTATTATTTGGCGTATTTTCTATTTATATTGTATACCATTATTTACACACTTATTTACAAGTATTGACAACCTTATTTACCAGTATTTAACTATTTATAATTTTATAGTTTATAAATTATATAAATATGTATTACATATACTATTATACTATACTTTATACTATATACTTTTGTTTTATAAAATACTGTGAGATATTTGATTATATACATTATATTACTGTTTCTATTAATATATAATAACGCGATCTATTATACTATTATTTAGTTATTTAAATATTAATCAAACTTATTTAATTATTATAAATATACTACTATTTTTATATATATATATATATATGTGTTATATATGTATATATATAATATGTGTATATATGTGTATTATATGTATGTATATATAATATATGTATATATATTATATATATGTGTATATATGTGTATATATGTATACTATATAATATATGTATATATATAATATATGTAATTATATTTGTATATATGTGTATATATGTATATATATAAATATGTATATATATAATATATGTATATATAATATATGTTTATATATTGTATATATGTGTATATATGTATATATATAATATATGTATATATATAATATATTTGTATATATGTGTAATATTTATTATATAATATATGTATATATATTATATATTGTTATATGTGTATAACTGTAATATATATAATATATGTATAATATTATATTATAATATATGTGTATATATGTGGTATATATGTATATATTATATATTTGTATATATATTGTATATATGTGTATATATGTGTATATATATATAATATATGTATATATTTGTATATGTGTGTATATATGTGTGTATATGTGTGTATATGTGTGTATATGTGTGTATATGTGTGTATATGTGTGTATATGTGTGTATATATATATAACTGGGCACACCTGTGTCATTTTTCTCCCTTTAATTTGCAAAGAACTGAAATGCCCAATCAAGTGTGTGGCACAAGCACGCGATTAATTTTGAATCTTAATTTTGAATCTTTCTGCAATAGTTGCTAAATGTCGATTTATTTATTTATTTTATTTTTTGTTACTCTCAGAGCTGTGCTTGATTTATTTTGTTTTTAACATATAAATACATATTTACAAGCAAATCACGTGGCCAACAGCAACAAAGGCCAGGAGGCCTCGCTGCCTTCCTTTATCAAGGCTGTGTTAAGAACGAGGATGGTTCTCTCCTCTCTGTTTTTTTTTGGGAAGGTTCGTGGAGGGGCACCCAGTTCCCCTGCCCTGCAGGCACCCACAGCACCCGCCTGGGGAATGGCAGGGGGGAAGACTGTCCTACCTGCCCTGCAGGGGCTTTCTGCCCCCCTGGCACCTCCAAACCAGTGCTCTGCCCAGTGTAAGTGCAGCACACGTGCAGGTACAAAAGCAAACATCTCTCTGTGGCGTTTCAGAGCTCCTCTGCCTGTAATTCATATTGAAATGCTGAAGATTCCTTTTGCTCGTGCTGGGGCTGGGTGGGCCGGGCAGGTTTTGTCTGGGTCAGGCAGTTTCCTGCTGCAGAAATAGCCCATTTTTCTGTTCAAACCCCCCCAAATTCGGGCTGGAGGTTGTGCTGAGCTTCCCTTCCTGCCTTGGCTGCTGGTTGTGACCGTGTCTGTGTCGTGTTCTCCCCTGCAGAGGCTCCTATCGCTCGGCACGGGGGGCACAGGGGGCTGCAGACTGCACCCCCTGCCCGGGGGGGTACCACTGCCCCCAGCCTGGCACCGTCACCCCAAGGACCTGTGGGGCTGGCAACTTCTCAGTAAGCAGCAATGGTTTTATCCTGGCATCTGCTGGGTGGGTTTTGGCACCAAGGGGAGCTCTGGGGGGAGGCTCTTCTCCTTCTGTGGTGGGTCTGGGAATTTGGGGTGATTTGTGCAGAGCTTTAAACAGCATTGGCCACTCTGTGAGGAGATAAAATGCTATTCCAGAGAAACACAGGGAATGTTCCTACATCAGCAGGTTTGGAGCTGCTCCAGTCAGCTCCAAAACCACCTATCCAGTGTGAAATCCTGCTTTTGCTGTTATTCCCACCCCAGAGGCTTGAGCTGGCAGTCCCAGTCCATCTGTCCTGCGGGCAGTTGGATGCTCCAGGTTCTCATGACACATCTTACCCTGGCAAAAAGGAGCCACCTCCACTTGGCTCCTGCTCAAAAAGGAAGTGTTTGATTGCAATGGAGTTACACCTCTGGGAGGTTAAACAACAGGGGGACAGTGATGGCACAGCCCTTCTCAGAAGCAGATGCTGAGGTCTTTTCTTTGTTGTCTGCCCCAAAACTGTCATGAAGAGTTCTAGTGATGTTTCTAGTGCCACGTTTCCCTGTTGATGGCAAGTGGGCTCATCTCTCCTGTCAGAGGACCCTGGTGCCTCCACCAGAGCAGTTTCTCTCACTGCACAAATTTGGGGGCTGTCACTGGAACCCTTTGCTGAGACTGGAGGGGAGATAAACGATGACTGGAGATTTGTGTGTAGCAAAGAGACCCAGATTATTTCTTGTTTGCATTGGAACTCAGCGTAACAAAGGAAGATGAGGGAATATGTCTGTGTTTCCCCTGCTCCTGCTGGCAGAGGGAGTTGGATTGACTGTTCTGAGGGTCAGAATCCTTTGCACGGATAATCCACAGGCAGGATGGGGCCTGATTCCTGTTTGTGAAGCACAGGCTTTCTTTTTGCAGAGTGGAGGCATGGAATTCCATGCTCTTGCTGTTCAGGGCTTAGAGGGAATTAGAAATGGAAGTCTTTGCATTACCTGTGGTATTACTGAGCACAGTGGAATGTTTCATAGGAGCAGGGTCTGCTGTAGAGTTGTTTGCATTCATTTCCTTCATTTTGGACCTCAACACAACTTCACAGATGTGCAGAAGGGTTCTTTTGCACTCTAAAAGTGGATCCTTCCCTGTTGCAGGACCAAGGCTCAGCCTCCTGCCTGCCCTGCCGAGCTGGACACTACTGCTCCAGTGAGCACACCAGCCTGGAGGTGATGCTGCTGCTCATGGTGTGCCCAGCAGGGCTCCTGTGCCCAGGGGGGCAGGCAGATGTCCCAGATCCCACTGAAAATGCCTGTCCACGAGGATACTACTGTCCCCAGGGAGATACTGTGAGTGCCTCTGCCCTTGGAATTCACTGTTCACTCCAGCTGTACAGTCACAGTCTGCACTGGGATGTTTTGCTATGGAGAACCTTTCCTAATAGTTTTGTTTTTACTGATTTCTGTACTCTGTGTGTGTTAACAGATCTTAACAGTATTTGCCCTACATAAAGCTGTTAATAATATCAGGATAACGCTTTCTGAGATGCTGTGTGTGATTATTCTGAATTATTTTCACAACTTTAGCTGCCGTGGGCTGTAGCAGTCATACCAGGATATTAAAACCCCATTTTTCTCTTTCCTTTCAAGGGTTTGCATGCCAAGCCTTGCCCCAATGGCACCTTTGGTGAGCAGAAGGGGCTGAGCAGTGCTGAGGAATGCTCACCCTGCCCTGCAGGGAAATACTGCTACACAGATGGGATGGAGCCTCCAGGAATCCCCCACCCTGTAAGTACAGCCCAGATTCTCCCAGCTTTTTACCCTACTGCTGATGGAGCAAGTTGGATGCATGTTTTCTGTCCTTATTTTGCCTCCTGCCTGTCAATGCAGGCTGTGAAAGAGAGTTCAGAGGTCAGGGATTGGTGCTGCTCCTTATCTAATGAGTTTGGGAATCTTTCACTGTGATTGTTTCACCTCCTCAAATGTTAATAGCTGTTAAAAAAAGAAGTCTCTATTAAGAGTAAAAAAACCAAAAGGTTATTCTTTTCCACATGGATGAATCCATGGTTTTATTGAAGAGCAAGGTGATAACTCTGTCCCAGTTACAGCTCTTCCCCAAGTGTGGGAGAAGAGCATCTTCCACACAACTGTATAGATAAAATGTATAGGGCCTGTCTCAGTGACAGGATTTTACCTTGAAACCATCTCAGCTCAAATAATCATCCTGCATGGTCAGAATTTTACTGGTAAGACTTTAAATTTCCCTTCATTCTGTTTTTTGTTTGTTTGTTTTTTTTGTTTTGTTTTGGGTTTTTTTGTTTTGTTTTGGTTTTTTTTGTTTTGTTTGTTGTTGTTGTTGTTGTTGTTTTGTTTGTTTGTTTGTTTTATTGCCCCACTTTCTTGCAGTGAAAAAACACCAGGTTATTCAAATTTGAGATAAAAGCTTGAATCTCCCTGTGCTGAATGTGAGCAGATTCCTCTTCCCTCAGGCAGGAGACAGCAAAGCCTGACTGTGTGTTTTGCTTCCCAGACAGGGGATTGCCCACCTGGCTACAACTGCCCTCCAGGGACTGGATTCCCCTTCTCCTTCCCCTGCATGCCAGGCAGCTT
Organism: Manacus vitellinus; assembly: GCF_001715985.3. Lineage (NCBI taxonomy): Eukaryota > Metazoa > Chordata > Aves > Passeriformes > Pipridae > Manacus > Manacus vitellinus. The sequence continues at coordinate 3,546,142 of NW_021940545.1, forward strand.
CTGGGATAATTCCAGCAGAGAGGGGGAAGATGTTTGCAAACCCAGCCCACCTGGGCACTACTGTGACTCCCCTGCCATGGCAGAGCCCAAACCTTGCCCAGCAGTGAGTTGTCTCCCTTGCTCAGCTGATGGAAGGAGCTGCTGGCTGGGGTCTGTCTAAAGGAATGGATTAAGCTGGTTTTGTTTTGCAGGGCTTTTACTGTGTCCAAGGCAGCTCCAAGCCCGAGCCCTGCCCAGAGGGCACCTCCAGTGCCAGGCAGGGGCTGTCTGGACCCTCGGAGTGCAGCCCCTGTGCCCGTGGTTTCTACTGTGCTGCCCCAGGACAGACTGGGCCAACTGGTCCCTGTGAGGCTGGATTTTACTGCCAGGGCAGGGCCCTGACCCCAGTAAGTCCCATTGGCAAGTTTTTCTCCTCCTTATCTAATTGTGCTCCCCTGTGGTTGTTGTTTTATTTTTTTTTCCCCACTGTGGTGTTTTTTATTAACCCAGTGACTTCAAAAGTCCCAATTTAGTGCTACTCACACTCAAGTTTATGGCACTCATGCCCTCAAAGGGAGTGTGGTGATGTCATGTTTTCCCCTCTCAACACTGACACCCCCTTAACTGGAAGGTCAGTGGGTGTGAATCACAGTGGGATTGCTCCTGTAAAAAGGTCATCCCTATTTATTCTCTTTGTGTTTGCTGCATTTCCCAGTTGTCTGCTCTCTGTACAACAGAGTAGATCTCTTTTATTTTTTTAATCTGTTGCCCACATCACTGTGACACCTCAAATATTTTAACCTCTCTTGCTCCACTCTTTGAATGATGCCTTTCCCAATTCCAGCTGCCCACAGATGGTGTGACAGGAGATGTGTGTCCTGCTGGCTCATACTGCCCACCTGGCTGTCCCTCACCCATCCCCTGCCCCCCAGGCACCTACAGCAACCTCAGTGGGCTGAGGAGCCTCCAGGAGTGCTTGGAGTGCCCACCTGGGTGAGTGTTACCCACAGAACACAGCTCAGTTCTGTCCCACTGCAAAGTGAGTGTTCAACCCTCACCTTTGTTGCCATAGCCCATCCTTACCTTCAGCTCTGTAACTCCTGTCAAGCAAACAGGAGCCAGGTCTCTAAGATTCCAGGGATTTTTTTGTGTTGGGACCGTGCTATCTAGTGAAAAAAAAAAAAAGGCATTATGGCTATCCAAGGTTTTTGGTTTTCCCTCCCCACACAGCCTGTATTGTGATGGGACAAACAGCCAGACTCCCTCAGGACCTTGTGAACCTGGTTACTTCTGTACAGGGGGTGCCAAAAATCCCCTTCAGCAGGTGGTGATGGAGGGACATTATTCCTTAGCAGGAGCCTTCCAGCCAGAGCCATGTCCCCTTGGCAGCTTCCAGCCTGTGAGTGTGTTGGTATTTAATTTCTAATAACCTAGGGGGGTCATCAGAGCCCTTGGAAGGTGTAAAATGTGTGTGTAGAAATTCATGAGGCTTAAAAAAAAGGGGGACTTGGGTCTTCTGTTAAGCTGGATAATCACCACCCCCTTTGCTTTTACCCTGCAACAGAAAAACTCTGTGCAGAACTGAGAGCCTTGGGGTCAGGACATGAGATCCATCAGTCCAGGGCTGTTGTCTAGAGCTCATTTGGCAGTTTTTCTTAAGTTTTCTTGCATAATGCAAATTTAGCAGAGAGTTGCAGAGGCTTTGGCCTTGCAGGGGTGAATTAACACGTGTGTGTGTGTCACTGCTGTAATTATTATTAGCTTGGGGCTGTGCCTGCCCTGCTTTTTGACCTGCACCTGGTCAAGGTGCTGTTCAGACCCCCCAAATCTGTTGCATATGGGCTGCAGGTCATTCCTTCAGGGGGTTTCTCTCGTAGCAGGGAGTCTCTGGGAGCTGGTAGGATGTGCAAAGTTTATTTATTCAATGAACCTGCCAAGCCCTCTCCATGTTCCCTCCTTAGGGCCGTGCTCAGTCTCTCTGTAGGGACTGTCCAGAGGGTACATTCTGCCATGAGCCAGGTCTGGCTGCACCCCAGGACTGTCCCAAAGGGCATTTTTGCTCGGCTGGGAGTTCCTTGCCTCTCCCATGTCCAGTGGTAAGAGTCAAATATGGACTTTTTCCTCGAGCAGTGATTTTCAGCAGGCTCCCAGTGGCCTGGCAGGGGCACTGAGTGGTTCTTTCTGTGCAGGGAACCTACTCAGACGTGGGGAGGGCAGGCTCCTGCAAGCCCTGCCCAGCAGGAATGTTCTGCAGCACAGCTGGGCTGGCTGAGCCAGAAGGACCTTGCCAGCCAGGATATTTCTGCAGCCCAGGTTCCAGCACCTCCTCACCTGTGAGTCCCCAACACCTCAGGCTGCTCAAGACCTTCTGTCTCTACAAAACCTTTTATAAACCATATTAATTTTATTTTCCTCGCTCCAGGTGGGGCTTCCATTTGGAGATCTTTGCCCCCAAGGACATTACTGCCCAGCTGGCACCACGCACCCAGAGGAGATGCCGTGTCCTGCTGGCACCTGGAATGGGCAGAGAGGGGCCCAGGATGCCACTTGGTGCTTGCCTTGTGCCCCTGGGTTTTTCTGCAACATGTCTGGCCAAGGTGCTCCTGCAGGACTTTGTGCACGAGGTGAGACAGAGCCAGGAAATCAGAAATGAGTTGGTTTTGGCTGGGAGACAGGACTGAAAGATTTTCTGCTTTAAGGCTACTACTGCACGGGAAGGACAAAGACAGCAGAGCCAGAGGATGGTGTCACTGGAGATCTCTGCCCTCGAGGACATTTCTGCCCTGCAGGCTCAGCAGCACCTTCCCCCTGCCCCAGTGGGGAATACAGCAATGGAACAGGTCAGGGAATACAGCAATGGAACAGGTCAGGGAATACAGCAATGGAACAGGTCAGGGAATACAGCAATGGAACAGGTCAGGGAATACAGCAATGGAACAGGTCAGGGAATACAGCAATGGAACAGGTCAGGGAATACAGCAATGGAACAGGTCAGGGGAATGCAGCAATGGAACAGGTCAGGGGAATGCAGCAATGGAACAGGTCAGGGAATACAGCAATGGAACAGGTCGGGGAATGCAGCAATGGAACAGGTCAGGGAATACAGCAATGGAACAGGTCAGGGAATACAGCAATGGAACAGGTCAGAGAATACAGCAATGGAACAGGTCAGGGGAGTACAGCAATGGAACAGGTCAGGGGAATGCAGCAACGCAGCAGGTCAGGGGAGTACAGCAATGGAACAGGTCAGGGGAGTACAGCAATGCAGCAGGTCAGGGGAGTACAGCAATGGAACAGGTCAGGGGAGTACAGCAATGGAACAGGTCAGGGGAGTACAGCAATGGAACAGGTCAGGGGAGTACAGCAATGCAGCAGGTCAGGAGAGTACAGCAATGCAGCAGGTCAGGAGAGTACAGCAATGCAGCAGGTCAGGAGAGTACAGCAATGCAGCAGGTCAGGGGAGTACAGCAATGCAGCAGGTCAGGCACTGGGGCTGTGCAGCTGCACAGTGCCCTGGGGCAGATGGAAACACTGATTGTGGGTTTTATCTGCATCAAGAAGCACTTGGTAGCTGCTGGCCATTAAATACAGTGTTTTGGGGGAATGGGGTAGAGAAAGGGGTTGAGAAAGGGGGGTTGTTGTTTTTTTTTTTCCTCTGGTGTCACATAGGGAATATATTTCCCCCCTCATGTGTTGGGTTTGTAGCTGGGACAGTGCCCAGGAGGCTGTAAGCAGTTATCCAGCTTTCCCTCTGTTCCTCCTGCCACCTAATGGGGGGATGTGGAGGTTACTGGTTACCTGGAGATGGGATGTTTGCTGAATCCAATGCTCCTGAGAGAAAGTGCACATTTGAAGGCCAGTTACCACAGGAGAGCTCTCAAAATAACTTTATTTCCACTTCTGCTTCCCAGAGCATTTGTGCACATGGCGTTTTCCTTCCACTTCATTCCATTTTTCCTTTTCTCTCCTGTATTTCCCTCACAGGTCAAGACAAATGCCTTCCTTGCCCTGCTGGGTTTCACTGTTCCGAAGGACTAAAACGTCGCTGTCCTCCTGGATTTTATTGCCCTCAGAAAACTGGGATCAACTTTTATCCTTGTCCTCCTGGGACTTACAACCCCTCCTACGGCCTCAGCCAGGCTGAGAGGTGCCAGCAGTGCCCTGCAGGTGAGGAAATGACTCTGGTTCTCCCTGTAGGGATATGTCTAAGGGGGTGATCTCTCTCCATCTCTCCCTTCCCGATTTTTCTGGTGTGTGTTTCCCCTCTAGGAAATGCAAATATAAAAATACACAGTAAAAGTAGGATCCCTGTCCCACTGGTGGCATCCCCAGTGAGCTGCAGGGGTTTTTTTGAGGCTCTGCAGGAGAGTTTGGTTCACATTCAGGGTTTCCCAGAGGAGCAGGATCCGAGTTGGAATGTGGTTTTGTCCCAGTTGTGTCGATGCTGAGGGATTTGCTCTCTCAAAGTCTTCCCCTTTGCCTTCCAATCAGTGAATGCAACACAGCACCTCTCCTGGTTTTTCTCCCATTTCACTGATGCTCTTTTCCCTCTGTGGTCTTCCAGGAATGTTCTGTGGAGAATGGGGATTGTCCTCTCCCAGTGGTCCCTGCTGGCCAGGATTCTTCTGCACAGCAGGTATTGAATTTAGTGCTCACAGGGCAAAAGGAGTGAAAAAGCAGGAAGCTGTGGCCCTTATGAAACTTGCTGTTAGTTATTCCAACCCACTACAGATTTTTGGCTTCATTGTCCTGAGTTACAACGAGCAATAAGTCACATACTCTTCTGTCACCCATGGAAATGATTCTTTGGGCATGGAGGACTTCCTGTGGATAGCAACTCATGTCACTCAGGATACCTTTGCTCTTCCTCACGTAGGAGCAAGTGTCCCAAACCCTAATGGAGCCACAAACACGAGTACTGGTGGCCCATGCCCACCTGGACACTTCTGCCCAGCTGGCACAAGTATCCCACAGAGATGCCCCACGGGCACTTACTCAGACAGGTGAGATTTGGGGCTCTGCTGATCAGAATTTTTATTTTCTTTTTGGTTTCTCCCTTAGTCCTTTAAGCAACAAAATGCAGCTCAGTAAGGCTCATTACACATGTCCTTGCATTGATCATGAAAGCTCCCTGGTTGCTCTCACTCTGCCAGAGTGGAAGGCACCGGTGTTGTACCTGCTGAGCTGGCACGCCTGCCAACACAAAACCTGCTTGTGTCCTCTCAGGCTCCACAACTGGCAGGACTCCAACTGCACAGCATGTCCATCTGGCCATTTCTGTGGCTCCTCTGGCCTCACAGCCCCCTCAGGACCCTGCTTACCTGGCTACTACTGCCTGCCTGGGGCTTCCTCCCCATCCCCACCCGGTGAGCTGTGCTGGGGCAACACCCCCCTGGGGGTTTGGCAAAGGGGTAGCTTTAAAAAATGCCACCTTTTCCCACAGTGTTCCTGCCCCTGCCTCCTCTCAGACACCCAAACCCCTGTGTTAATTTTGTTTGAGGGATCTGTGCCATACCAAGGGTGAGGAAGCTGCTGGTCTGTGCTCTCAAATGAGATGCTTGCACTGAGCACTGGGGGGTTATGAGTGTCTGCCTGTAATGGACACAGCCTGTCATTTTATTGTGCCTCAGAAATAATGATTTCCAGGGAAGACCTCCAATTCCATGCCTGTTCTTCTCTGTGCTGTAGGTGATGGGGAGAAGGGAGGCCCTTGTCCTGTGAGCCACTTCTGCCCAGCAGGAAGCAGCTTTCCCTCCCCCTGCCCTGCAGGGACTTACAACAACCTCACCAGGCAAGCTGCCTGCTCCCCTTGTGCTGCAGGGTACTTCTGCCCAGAGAACACCACCAGCTACAGCACCAACCCTTGCCCAGCTGGCTTTTACTGCCCCAAAGGTGAGATGGGCCCTGGGGACAAAGCAATGCATTGGCCAGGCTGAAACATCCTTCTTAAAGGATAGAAATGAGCTCTGTAACAAAATGTTTAAGTGTCAGTCTGGTTCTTCACAGGAAAAAACCCCAAATAATATTTTAAACCATGGATATGGCTGTTGCTTAACACCCTCACAGGCAAATTAAACAGCACCCAGGGACTGTCCTGGCCAGGAAGGGCTATGGGGATCAGCAATGAGATAAACTGGAAAAGATGGCGTGAAAGTGATATAGCAGGATCAACAGATGGTGTTTATGGTCCATGAAGGGTTCTTGCTCTCTTTATTCCAAAGGAACCAAGTTTGCCACTGAGTTTCCCTGTCCCAGGGGCTACTACAACCCTGACCCCATGACACAGAGCCTGGATAGCTGCTTGCCCTGTCCCCCTGGGCACTACTGTGGCAAGGAGGGCTTGACAGCAGCCTCAGGCCAGTGTGATGCAGGTGAGTGTGGGGCAGCCTGGCTGTGGTGTTGCCCAGCACCTGGGGACAGCTTGGGTGGGAGGCTGATGCTTTTATCCTGCAGCTTTTGCCACAGCCCTTCCCGTGTGTTTGCTTATTCCCTTGCCTGCCTGGGGGCATCCAGTGTGACTGAACACAGCCTGGGCATCCACCTGAATCCTGTCTGCTGGTTCAGATGGGCCCAGGCTCCATGTAGGATGTGCCTGGTCACCCTGAGCAGCCTCTGCATCTGCCTTCTGAACCTGCCCAGGCAGCTGAACTGAGCCCTGTGACCATAAAGCAAAAGTACTGAACTTAGGGCTGTGAGATCTCCTCCCCTCTCTGCTGCTGTGTGTTCTATAAAAGCATCACTGCCTGGAGAACTGTGCCATGATGGTGCTAAATCTGGGTGGTGTTAACCTGCCCCCTGTTCTGTGTGCTCATGGCTGTTCTGGGCAGACATTGCACCCAAAGCCATCCCAGCTGGTTTATTCAGGATGGTTTCAGGGTCTCAGTCGTGCTTTGTCTTCTCAGGCTGGTTTTGCATCTCAGCTGCTTGGACCTCCCAGCCCTTCGACCTGGATAACTACACCAATGCCAACTGCCTGTGCCCAGCCACTGCCACTGGAGGGAAGTGCTCAGCTGGGTTCTACTGCCCCAGAGGGAGCCCAGAGCCCCTGCCTTGCCCCCCTGGCTTTTACTGCAATGCCTCAGGTTTGTGTCTTTGGGGAAACAGGAGTGCTCTGTTTGGAGTGGAGATAAATTAAAGCTATTGTGTGGACAAAGGGATGTGTGCTATTTAAAAGCTTTTTAGAGGACCCTAAAGCTAAGTTCTGCTTTGGGAGATAAACCTGATTTTGCCAGAATTTGCTGTGTGACCTTGAGTAAGTGTCTCTGGCTGTGTTCCCATCTTCAGAGGACCAGTGTGAACACACTCCATTACAGGTTCACAGACATGGAACACCAGGGTCTGCTGCCAGATTACCTGCACTCTGCCTCTGCAGAGCCTGCAGGTGCTAAAATGCTCACTGATGCTTCATTTCCTCCCACTCCTTTTCTGTCCTTTCACTTTTTTTCCAGTGTGTCCAACAGGAATTGTTTTATCCTGGTGCTTCCACAGGGCTGTGCTTGGGAGATGCCCGTGGTGTTTTCCAGAGGGGGGCTGGGAGCAGTTGTTTTTCCTGCTTTTCTCCCTTGGTCTCAGTGCTTTGAGTGCCACCATCCTCTCTGTGTTCCAGGACTGTCTGTCCCCAGTGGGGAATGTGCTGCTGGGTTTTACTGTGAAGGGGAAGCAGCTCTCCCTAAACCCACAGATGGTGTGACTGGGAACATCTGCCCTGTGGGGACCTACTGCAGTGAGTATCCAGCACAGTCAGGACTCAGGATTCCCTGTCCCATAATGCCTGAAGTACTGAAAATTTCATGTCCTTTAATATCTGAAACACTGCTGGGTGATCTTGGGGGTGTGGTAGCCAACTTGCTGGGGTCTGACCATAAAATCCCAAATTCTTCCCCCAGTTCTTCCCCTGGCCTGTTCTTTGAAGGTGATAAAGTGATATTTTTGTCTCAATACATGAACTTGAGAGTGTTATTGGCTTCACCTCTGTTTCCCCGAGTAAAGTGAAGCTAATAATGTTTGTCCTCTCCATTCTGTCTTTGCTTCTGTTCTCGCAGCTGCAGCATCAGCAGTGCCCCAGCTGTGCCCAGCTGGCACCTTTTCCAGCCTCCCAGGGAGGAGAACACTCTCTGAGTGCCAGCCTTGCCCCTCTGGCTTCTACTGTGAGGAGCCCGGGCTCAGTGCCCCGACTGGGGAGTGCTGGGAGGGTAAGTGGGGAATAAACTGCACTGCAGACCCCCAGGGACTCTGGGGAGGTGCTCAGAGGAGTGTGAGTTGGTGTGAATTGGGCAAATTCAAAATAAATGTCTTTCTGTGAGTCACTGGTTGAGAGTGGAAAAGCTATTTCCCTGCTGGGAGAGCTGACAGGAGCCAGAGGTGCTGTAATCCATACAGGCATCCAGAAAATAGGAGTTATATCCCAATGTTATTCTGTGCTTCCCTCATTACAAAAAGTGGCTGCTTGTTACAAACTCCTGAGCCTTCCTATGGGTCCTGTGGATCACAGTTCAGAGATTTGCTGCCTACCTTGGTGGTTCCTTCTCTTCCCTGGTGGAGAACATTTCCTGTCTCCGTGTGAAAAGGCCATTAGAGGTTAAAACAACTCAGATGTGAAAGAAATGGTGACATCTGTGTGTTCTGAGCAATTTAAATGTTGCCAAGGGAAAACTCTGATGTTCAGGGGGGAAACTTTCTTTGAAGGGTTTCGGCTCCTGAAAGGAAACAGAGAGATCAATGTTGTGTCCTCAGATGTTTTCCTGTGTCACTTGTAAGCTTTGTCCTGTGTTCTGGGGGCCTCTGGGTGGTAAATTTTCTTCTAAAGAGTGCAGCAAGCGGAAAGCTTTGCTGTGTGTTTGTGCCAGCAGTGCTGTGAGTCAGATCAATAGCTATTTAAGGTCAGCAGGGGGTTTATTTTTCTGAGTGGCCACCGAGCTTTGTGTGCTGGGAGAAGCTGTTCTCTCCTAATGAGCAGCACCTCTGCAGCTTCTAATTCTGAGCTTCTTTCCCTCTGTCTCCCTGCAGGTTATTACTGTGACAGCCAGCAAGGGCCAGTTATTGATTTCACCCTTTACCCCTGCCCACGAGGCTTTTACTGCCCACCAGGGACCAGCAGGAGCTCCCAGTACAGCTGCCCTGCAGGAACCTTTGGGCCAAGGCAAAAACTGAGAACTATCCAGGAATGTCAAAGGTGCCCACCAGGAAAATACTGTGAATTGCCTGGCCTTGCTGCCCCAACAGGTAAACTGCTGTCCTGAGCATCCTTGTTCCTGCTAGAGAGTCATGTCAGTGGCTGATGGTTAATGCAGGGCTTGGCCTCCAGGGTTCTGACCCCACCCAAGGTGAACTGTCCCATTTGACTTCCTGAGAAGGAAAAAAAAAATTCATTTACCTAAGCAAGATGTGAAAGAATGACTGCAGAAAGTAGAATTCCATGTGTGATGCTTCTTAAAAAAAAAAAAAAAAAAATCCAGTGGGAGTTTTCCAGTGTCAAACCTGTCTGGCATTTTGTTTTTTACAATCAGTTTGTTTTTTCAGCCTGGTTCCCAAAGGACCAATCCTTTCATGTGATTGATGGGCAGGTGATTAAGTTGAGCAGAGAAAGAGTGGGCAAAATACCCAGCAAGGACACCTCCATCTTTTTCAAGATTGTTTTTCCACATCAGTGCTGCTGATTTTTTTTTTGTTGTTGTTGTTGGTCCTTGTTCTGGAAGGCCCTAATTCAGCATTTTAATAGAATTCTTAATATTTCAGGATGTGTTGAATACGAGTCTAAAGAGAAATGTGTGCTTGAATACTTGGTGAGGTTTGGAGGTGGTGCTCAGTCAGGGTGAAGGGAAGTGCTTCTCTCTCTGTCAGTGTGGCATCTGCTGCCAGTTCTGCCCTCCTGGCACTTACAAGCAGCTCCTCTGCTTGCTGACCACTCCCTCACTGATTTTTGCACTGGCTCTGCACGATGACAAATGTCTGCACGTCAGCCTGAGTTCTGAAATTTGTGTTTATGTGCCTTTTGCTTCATGTATTCACGTATTTTGCACAGATTATTCTGTTTTCTAGGAGACTGTGCAGAGGGGTTCTGGTGCAAAAACGGTGCCCGGGTAAGAGACCCCCAGGATGGAGAGTCAGGGCAGCCTTGTCCTGCCGGGCATTACTGTCCTGGAGGTGGGTGCTTTGGAACACGGCTTCTCTTGGTTCCTGGGAAGCACGAGGTGCCATTCCCTCACTCTGGGGTGACTGGTTCCAGGTGCAGCCGTGCCCTTGCAGTGCCCTCCTGGCACGTGGGCTGGCAGGGCGGGCAGGAGGAGTTTGCAGGAGTGCCAGCCCTGTCCCGGGGGATATTTCTGCAATGGTTCCGGGCTGGGGGCTCCCTCGGGGCAGTGCAGCCCAGGGTGAGTAGAACAAGCACATTCCCACGCTCTGCCGTGGGCAGGGCTGCTCTGCCAGGGGTTCTGTGCCCTCTGGGACACCCCCTGTGCTCCTGGTGCAGGTACTTCTGCGCTGCTGGTGCCCAGACCCCCACGCCCACCGATGGCCTCTCGGGAGCTCCGTGTCCCCCCGGTCACTCCTGTCCCCCTGGCTCCAGGGCTCCAGCCCCGTGTCCCCCTGGCTCCCACCTGCCCCACAGCCACGGGGAGCAGTGCCAGCCTTGCCCAGGGGGGCAGTACTGTGTCCCTGGTGAGGAGCCAGCGCCCTGCCCACAGGGTGAGTTGAGCTCCCGCTGAAACGCCTGGTTTGCCCTCGGTTTTCCAGAGGCTGCTGATCCTGAGCTGTCCTGGCTTTCTTTCCCAGGGTATTTCTGTCCCGAGGGCACAACTCTTCCAGTTGCTTGTCCAGCAGGATCCTATAACCCTTCCCAAAGGCAAACCAGCTGCCTGCCCTGTCCTGAAGGGTAAGAATGACAGAGTGACCTTAGGATTATACACACGAGTGGAGGGACTACTGGAAATAATTGTTTATCCAGCCACCCATGGCTGGCTGGATGTGGTGGGAAAAGCAGGGTGGGCAAAGTAGGATGAGGTGGGAAAATGAGTTATTTTACCACTCGTCTCCATGAGGAAGCAGAGCAGCTGCTGAGCTCTGTTTCACAGCACCGTGTGGATGACTATGGGACCAGGGAAAGTCCGAACTCCATATCCATGGAAGGGGATTTAGGCTGTTCAGAGCACAGAAACCACCTGGCACCATAAACTTTGCTCCTGTCTGGAGTTAATAGAAGGTTCCCTTGGCAACAGGCTGGCAGAGGCCTGTTGAAGGAGAAGAGGATCTTGAAAATCACCTGATGCTGAGCCTGGCTTTTCCTTGGGGGATTTATCTCCAATTACTGAGTGGATTTGACCTTGATTAACTTTTACAAGTTGATGAATCACAGCCTGGATATGTTATGACTCAAGTTAAGAAAATTATGTCTCTGTGGCTTTTGCAATTATGCCATCAATTTGGCACAGGAGGAAACAACTGAGGATGCACTGATGTGCATGAGAAGCTCTTTTCTGGTCAATACAGTGCAGCAGCCACATTAGACAGGCTGGTCCCACCACTGGTGGGAGGGTATTTGTGGATAGAATATAACTAGGAAAA
>NW_021940545.1:3558114-3658736 GCF_001715985.3 Manacus vitellinus
TAATAATATATATTACTTGAATAGAATATTACTAGGAAAATTTTTTCCTTCTTTTTTATTTTTTTTTTAATCTCTCTTTGGACCAGGTTCTTCTGCCCCCAAAATTCCTCTTCCTTTTTGGAGAACGAATGCTCAGCTGGTCACTACTGCCCTGCAGGCACTGCTTCTGCAGCTCAGTTCCCATGTCCCAAAGGGACTTACAACCCCCAGCCTGGGAGCAGCCTGAGGTCCCACTGCACCCCCTGCGAGCCAGGTACCACAGATCCCTCAGCAGGGTGACAGGAGGACGTGTGACAACGGGCACTGAGTGTGTTTGGTGTCCAGTGGGTGGGGTTTGTGTGCCTCTGAAGTGCCTTTCTGGATTTTTCTGCTCTTACTCACGGCATTATTTTGCTTTTCAGGGCATTACTGTGCACTTGCAGGGCAGCCCCACGTTACAGGGCCCTGCTTGGCTGGGTTTTACTGCACTGGAGGTGCCTCCAGCCCAACACCTACGGATGGTCTCCAGGGGAACACGTGCCCCGAGGGAGCTTATTGTCCCCTGGGCTCTGCCCTCCCCCAGCCCTGTCCTCCTGGTCACTACAGCAGCTCCTCTGGGAACACTGGGATCGAGGGCTGCCTCCTGTGTGATGCAGGTACAAGGCTGGAAGAAAGGATTGATGAGATTTGAGCCGTTTTTGGGGGCTCTGAGGAGCTGTGGTTCCAGAGCAGGCGCTCCTGAAGCACTGCTTGCTTGGAGAGAGGTGTTGGTAGAACACACAGAGGCTGAATCTGCCTTTTTCCCACATAAGTGGATACTCAGAGTGAAGTGCAAGCTGAGAGTTTCCCTTTGCAACCTTTCTCTAGCTGTTTTCCCACTCAGAGGTGACACAAGGGCTGTTTGTTCAGGCATGGAAGCTCTGCACCTGCAGCCACTCCCAGTGAAAGCATCTCCAGGAGAAGAGCTGTGGGTGACATCAAACATGGTGCTTCAGTGAATATTTCCTCACTCTGTACTTGCTGTTGTCTGTCTTGTGTGGCCAATATCACAGGATATTCCCACAAGGATCATCAATATCATTATGGTCTTTTTAGTTTATGGTCCTTTTTTAATTTCAGGATATTTCTGTGATGGGACCGGACTTGTCTCTCCAAGTGGATTATGTGAGGCTGGATTCTATTGCAGTGGAGGAACCATTTCTCCTAAACCTCCCAGGGTAAACTGTGCCTGTGATATAAATACTACAAAATATCAATGTCTGTGAAACTGAAGACCATAAGGGCACCTTAGTTTTTTGGGTCTGGATTAAACTCTCTTTTACTGCATCATCTCATCAGGTATATCTGGTTTATTGATAGTGAAAGAGGCCAGAGATGACAAGACACACATGGTCTTCTTTGAGCTTTACATCTCAAAGCTGGGCAAAAGTAGCTCTCTCTTTGCATGTTGATGCTGCAGAGCAGAGTGGAATGCCAAATCTGATTAAAATTACAGAGGTTGGGAGTGCCTGAGTTTGATTAGAATGCTGATTCTGTCAGCCTTCCTCTGAGGCAAAATACAGGATGAATTTGTAAAGATGGTAACTCGACAAGGCACTGGCTTTGTGCCACAGCCCACTGAGATTTATTATGGGCAGAATTCTCATCTTTTATTTTGGAAAAAGATAGGTGTGCAGCCTGGGAGACTGAGGGGTGAGCACACCTCAGAGCATTTCATACTCCTCTTCACAGTGGAATCTGGCAGAGACCTTTCTGCAAGGGCAGCCTCTGAGTTTTCAGGCTGTAACTGTGGGGTTTCTCTTCCAAGACAACAGTCAGTGGAGGTCCCTGTCCCCCTGGCCATCACTGTGTGATGGGGAGCAGCAGAGCCCAGCCCTGCCCTGCAGGGACCTACAGCCCATCCTGGGGGATGGCACAGTGCCTGGGGTGCCCAGAAGGCTTTTACTGCACGTCTGCCTCTGCAAACTACACAGCCTGTCCTGCAGGTGGGTGTGACTGCACCTCCCCAACCTCAGCCTGCTCAACCTCAGCCCTCATCCCTTCATTTGGTGCAGCCCCTGGGATGTTTCTGTGGCACACAGTGACAAATTGCAGGATAGACCCACAGTCAGTCCTTCCCAGAAAGAGAAGAAGGGAATTCCATGGGTGATTCTTCCCAGGCTGTCACCAGCATGGGTTAACTGTTATGAAACCATCTTTTCTTCCCTAGGTCATTATTGCCCCAGGAATACAGAATTTGCCACACAATATCCTTGTCCTCCTGGAACCTACAGTGAAGCTTTAAATCTCGGGGATGCTTCCAAGTGCCAGCTGTGCCCTCCTGGAAAGGTCTGTTCCAAGCCAGGCCTGGCAAGGCCAGATGGACTGTGCATGCCTGGGTGGTTTTGTCCACCTGGATCCACGTCAAGCAAACCAGTGTTTCCTGGGAATTACTCAGGTATGAAGGGGAACAATAAATTGTGATGATGGTTGTTTTTTGAGGAGGATATTAGGGTCACCCAAAAGACCTAATCAGGTTCAAGATGGCTTTTTTTCCCCTTTTTATTTTCCTTAATTCAGTGCTGTAGTTCTGTTCTTCCTGAGCTCTCCCAATAAGGTTTTTGCAATAATGTTTGCAATTCCCGTGTTCCATCTCAGGCTGTGTCTTTTCCATTAACAGGGATGGCAGCCCCACCTTCTGGATCTGTTGGGTTGTGCCAAGCAGGAACCTTTTGTCCTGCAGGATCATTTCTTCCTCTTCCCTGCCCTCCAGGTAGGAGAAGAGTCTTTTTTTTTCCTGCCCAAGTTTGTTGGGTTGGAGTTTTTGTACCTCTGTGCTCTATCCCCTTTTGCCAAGATCCCCAGGGAAACCCAGTGGTGCTGTGACTGGTTCTGATGCCCCTGAAATGCTGACCTTGGTTCTGTCCCCTCCTCCAGGTTGGTTCTGTGCCACCTCAGAGCTGGCAGCTCCATCAGGTCCCTGCCAGGCTGGATTTTACTGCACAGGGGGCTCCACACTCCCCAACCCCAGGGATGGAGCAGTGGGAAACATCTGTCCCCGAGGCCACTTTTGCCCTGCAGGGAGTTATTCTCCCTCTCCCTGTCCCCCAGGTAGGTTTGATGGCAGCTGGGAGTCTTTTGGGAGTCAGATGGGAGTCATTTCTCCTCCCAGTGCCCAGGGAGCTGCTGAGCTTGTCTGAGCCTGTGCCACTGCTCTGCAGCCCCTGTCACATTGTGCTGAGCCTTGCCTGTGTTCCCCAAGGGACAGCTGTTATCAGCATGAAAACAGCCTCTAATGCAGTGCTGTTGCATTGGAAAATCAGCCCTAAATCTGCATTTAGACAAGAATTAAAGGACTGGCCCTGGAGCCCCTGTGCTGCTGCTGGGGAGGGAAGCTCTTGGCTGAGCCCTGCTGAAGGACAGGTCACAGTAAGAGCCTCTGTCCTTTATCAGCACCATTAAAGAGACAAAGGGTTAAGTGCAATGAGAGACTGTGGAATGGCTGGTTGTTTCCTGGATTAAATGTATAGCTACATTAAGCAGGTGATTGCACTGCTCAGACCAGAAATAAATCCTAGAATCATAGAATTCACCTCAACCAGCAACCAGGACCAAGCTCTCCCAGAGCCCTCTTCAAGGAACCTGTCATCTAAGGAAGTGGTGGAACTGTATTCCCTTTGAATTCCTTCTTATCCAGCATCCCTTTGGCACCTTCTGCAGGAGGGAGCTGGGGCCAGTGTATTTAGAAAGTTACTGTGTGAGCAACTCCACGAGCACTTCCAGCAGGGCCTGGGAGGATGTGACAGTGTGATTTTGGTGGGTTTTGGTTTCCAGGCTCCTTCTTGGCTCGTGGTGGTGGGCAGTCAGCACAGGAGTGCCAGCCCTGCTCCCCAGGCTGGTTCTGTTCCCAGCACGGCCACAGCTCCCCAGAAGGATTGTGTAAGGCAGGATGGTTCTGCCCAGCAGGCTCTGTGTCAGACCAGCATCCAGGTAGGAGATTTTGGGCTCATCCTTTAGCTACAGTTGGCAAGACCTTAAAATCTGACCTTACTTACAGTTTCAAGTTATGTTTAGAGATGGAGAGCCATTGAGATGAAAAAATGTTTTGCAAAAAATATTCCAGGTAACACATCTTAAAGTACTGGGTGAGAGTAAATATAGCAGGGAAAAACAGGGGATCTTACCAAGACAAGAAACAAGCTGAAAAATATCCCAAAAGGAGTTTATTCCTTGTGATATTTTCACCTTTGTTAGAAAAAACTAATGAGAGAGAGATTATATGAGATTGTCCATTCTCCCTTTCACAAGGGTGTGATGGAGGGATAACTGTGGCTCAAATCCTGGTGTATTAGACATGGAATTTAGTGGCCCATGAGCCAGTGCAGACAGGCTGCAGCCTCTTCAGCTCTCTGGAAGCTGTTTAGGGCAGCAGTGCTTTAAACAAAACTGGGGGTAGGTTACTCTTCATCAAGACTTTTATCTTATTAAATATTCCAGCTCTAGGTTTGTGGTGCAGCTTTCCCCATGCAGCTGTTCAGGAATAACCACAGCAGTGATGTAGAAGTATATTTCTTTTTTTTTTTAATCCTAGATTATTTGTGTCCTGTGGGTCACTATTGCCCCACTGGCAGCCCAGAGCCCATACCTTGTCCCCCTGGAGAATATCAGGACCAGGCTGGTAAAATCCAGTGTGAAACGTGCCCAGCAGGAATGTGAGTGCCATGGATTTGCTCCTTTCTCTTGGTGCTTTATTAGGAATTAAATGTGTATTTCCCTGTGCCTTAGGCTGCTCTATGTTTGATACACAAGATACACACTTCGATGTACAAAACTGATTTTCTTGTTTCTGTTTTCAGATCAATTTTCCCTTTATTGTGTCATTTTCTGTACCACAATTCAGGTGACATAGCCAACCCATCCTAGTAGGTCTACTGGGATGGACAGGATGGTCCTGAGAGATTATATCTTAGTTTTCCATTTGTTTCTTTCCAAGTAATTTGCTTTCATTGTGTGTCTTCTTAGACTGTCATTGTTGTGCAGAAGAAGTTTCTGTCAGAACAGAGGGAAAACATGGGCTGAGGCATCACTTGGGATTTTTTTTTTGCAGGTTCTGTGCCCTGAAAGACCACCCAGGTGATCTCCAAGAGAACATCTCCCATGGTGTGGTCAAACCAATGGAATGTCCAGCAGGGTATTACTGCCTGCCAGGAACAAAGGCTGCCCACCAGTACCCGTGTCCAGAGGGCACCTACAGCAACCAGACTGGCCTGGGAAACCCCAGGGACTGCAAACCTTGTCCTGGAGGCACCTTCTGTGCCAGGGCAGGTGGGAATCACATATGGATTAAATACAGTCCTGGGCTGGTTTGTACCCAGGAGAGCCAAAAAGTTCCTGGGTGAAATGTTCTGTGCAGCTCATGTGGCTTTTAAGTACCATTTGTAGTGATCTCTGGGATTCCTGGAGCAGAGGTTCTCTGTCGTGATTTTAAATAGTTTTTTGCAAAGTGTCTTTTGTAAGTTCAATTAAAGGCAGATTAAGATGGGTTTGTTCTAGCAAAGATATAAAACCAAAAGTCAAGCAGCTTGGGTTCTAGGACTCCTTTGGTTTTGGTTGTCTCTCAGTGGATAGAGCTGTAAGGATCAGCCCCTTCTGTGAGGGTGACCTGGAAAGCTGTTTGGGCTTTCAGCTCCCTGGGAATCAGTTTGTGAGTAAATATTGAGAGTATGGATCGAGCTTTTAAGTCCCAGAGCTACTCCCAGGCTCTGAAACCATGGTGGTGACAGGGCTGGTGTGGTTGTTTGGTGCATGGGCTGGGATTTGTGTGCTGCCCTTGGCTCAGTGACTGATGCTCCTTCTCCTCAGGACTCTCAGCCCCGAGTGGTCTGTGTTCCCCCGGGTATTATTGTGCTTCCAAGGCCCGTGTGCCCAACCCTGGGAGGGATGGGACGGGCAGCCTGTGCCCAGCAGGGCACTACTGCCCCCCAGGCAGCAGCAAACCCCAGCCCTGCCCCACTGGCACGGTTCTGCCTCAGGCTGGGATGGTTTTCCGGAATTCCTGTCTGCCCTGCCCTGCAGGGAGGTTCTGCCAAGGAGAAGGCCTGGCTGCAGTTTCTGGTGTGTATTGCATACATTTTTGGTATCAAATTAACACATTTTAATTATTTTATATGATTTTTAAAATATTTTTTATTTTATTTTATTTTATATTTATTACAAGATACTAAATAATAATAATAATAAATAAAATAATATAGAATATATTTATAAACTATAAAAATAATATATAATTATTATAAAAATATATTATTTTATTATATTATTTTATTATTATATATTATAATAAGATACTTTTATAATAATTATAATAAAAAAATAATATTATTATGGAATTATAATATTAAAATATTAATCATATAATATCATATAACAGCATGAATCTTATAATTTTATATATATTATTTTTTATTTATTATTATAAGATAGATATATAAATAATTATTATAATATTATAATAATAATAAATAATGATATATATGAAATATAATGCTAAAATATAATATTATTGTAATATATATTAATAGATATCTATTTTATTTATATTATTTTTATTTTATATTATAGATATAATATAATCGAATACATAATATATTATGAAAATATAATATAATATAATATATAATAATTATAATTTTAATATATCTTCATTTATTATATTAATTATATTATATATTATATTATGTATATTTTAATTATTATATTATTATGTTACATATATTAAAAATAAAAATTAAAAAATACATATGTTAAAAAATCAACACTATTTTTGTGTTGATTTTTCTCAGTTTGCCTTTTTTTTTTTTTTCTGATTTTAAACCTACCACTGAAGCTTTTCTTTCTGGCAGGAACGTGTTATGCTGGGTATTTCTGTGACCTTGGATCCACTCAGCCAGACCACAGGCACTGCCCTCCTGGCTTCTACTGCCCCGAAGGCTCAGAATTCCCCATCCCCTGCAACCCTGGAAGCTTCAGCTCTGGCAGTGGAAAATGGCACTCAGCAGAGTGCCAGCTCTGCCCAGCTGGGTACTCCTGCAGTGGTGAGGCTCTGCTACTGTGTTTGGGGGTCACACCCCCACCCCACAGCTTGATTTCTTACCCCCTGGCCCTGAGCAGACAGAGGAAGAACAACCTCAGTGCCTCCCATCCTCTTTGGGTAGTGATGCTCACTAAATATTAATGCCCTGAATCATTTGTCATCCAAAACTCCTGCTGGTTTCTCAGTTGCAGCCTCAGGTCACCCACAAAGCTTCTTGTTTGCTGTTGCACTTCTTTATTTCTTGGCTCAGCCACTTCTTCTCCGTGTCTGACATGTCTTTGGCCTCTCAGGGAAACAAACCCTCCTGGCAAGCAGCTCCTGGTCTGGCCAGCAGCCAGAGCCTGTGCTCTGAGACAGCTGCTCCTTCTCAGAGGTTCTCACCATCTGCCTCCACAAGGTGTTTATTTGCTCCCCTCAGCACTGAAATATTTGTGGTCACACTGTGACAGTTACAAACTCATCCGTCACCTTCGGTGAGACAAAAGGGGCTTTTCCTTTCTCAGGTGGGGAACTGAAACAACAGGGAAGAGATGACTTGGCTGAGATAAAACACGAGTTTCAGCAGAGCTGGAACCACAACTGGGAGCCCCAGAATCTCAGCTGAGCATTTTAACTGAAAACCCCCTGTTTTCCCCAGGGATTTAATTCAGAACTGACTTACCTGTGCACTAAGATGTTCTTTGCCTGAGGCTGAACTTGAGAGAATAAGTACTTTCTGGTGCTTTTTAGGGGTATATGATGAAGGAGATCATGATTCCAGGAGACAGGGGTTTGCACTCTGTGTGATCTGGGCAAAACCACTTCTGAAGGACCATGTTCTGCTGTTCCTGCTCCCCTGCCAGACTGGAGTTGTTCCTGTTCCTCATCACTATCCACAAGGCTTCTCCTGCCCCACGGGATCTGCTTTTCTGTGTCTGGATGAACAGAATAGGGAGGAGTAGGGGATTAGAGATAGATAGGATAGAGATAGATGTTGATAAAGAAGCACGTTGTCTGTCACCTGAGCAAGGTGCTGTTCTTTGTACCCCAGGCCCTGGAGCACACACTCCTGAGCTGTGCCCTGCTGGGCACTTCTGTCTGCCAGGGACCAACCTCAGCACACAACATCCATGTCCAAAGGGCACCTTTGGCCCCAGGACTGGTGCCACTCGTGAGTCTGACTGTGAGCCCTGCCCAGCAGGTGAGTAGGGACTGGGCACAGGACACCCTGGGGATGTACCTGGGTAGGGGGAGGGAAACATGAGTTCTCCTTTTAAGCTATGATGTTCTGTGCAGCTCCTCTCACTGAGGCTGTCTTCTGTTTGTTTTAGGCATGTATTGCTCAGCCCCAGGTCTGTCCCAGCCCTCTGGATTTTGCTATCCAGGTTATCACTGTGCCAAGGGAGCTGTCAGCCCAGCCCCCTTCAAACACAGGGTGAGTGCCAGGCAGCAGCACAGCAACCCCACTGACCTGGGGGCAAGGACTGGGCTGTCACATCCTCCTGGCTTCTGCTGTCATATTTTCCAAGCATCCCTGCTCTTCATGAGGCTGCTCATGCCTCTTCCTGCTGCCCCTGAGAGCTGCTCAGCTGCTCGTGGTGTCAGCTGGAATATGTTGCTGCCCACGGATAAATTCTGGCCAGACCTGTGTTTCTGTACATTGCCCTGGAGTGTGTGGTCTAATGTATCCTCCCAGAGTTGGCATCAGGGCTGGCATAGCCACACCTCAGCATCCAAGGCCCTTTTTATGCCAGCCATGGTCTTTTGTTTTAATTCAGAGGCAGCAGACTTGTAGGACTCAGCTCCTGTGTGCCCTCCCCAGAGCTGTCTCTGTGTACATTGTGTTAAATCTCCTTTTCACGGCAGTTTTTCTCTGTGTTTTTTCTGGTGCAGGTGGAATCCTCCAGCCTGGCTCTGCCTGGCAATGACATCTGTCCCACGGGACATTTCTGCCCCAGGGGCACGGGGTACCCTGTGCCATGTCCTCCTGGATCCTTCTCTCCCTCGGTGGGCCTGGAGGCAGAGGAGCAGTGCCAGCCCTGCCCAGCTGGGCACTACTGCAGTGGCACGGGGCTGTCTGAGCTGGCCCAGACGTCTCTGTGTGACCCAGGGTGTGTGAGACCAGCTCCTGTCGGTGACAGAGCACAGCCATGCTGTGTGTTACAGCTCAGGGACACCCAAACCAGCAGATCCTGGGCTTTTCTTACCCCTTTGGTTGGGATATTGCATCTCTTTAGTGATGTTTCAGGGCCTTTCCTTTTCCCTCAGTTTGCCTGACATTCCACCCCAGGCTTATCCATGGTTTTTCCACTGTTTTCAGCAAAAAAATTATCGCTACAAAAATCAGCATTACAGATAAATTACTGTTGCAAATCCCTTATTTAGCCTCATAATCACCCTTGCTGAGAATTTAACATTTTTTTCCCTCCCGTGTTCCCTTCTCCCACAAGGTGGTGCAAGAACCAGGGACAAGGTACCATTTCCAGCCTGAGCAATATCTGTCCATCTCAGGACATTCCTCATAGCAAGAGGCTACAGAAACTCGATTTTATATGTGAAAGAGAGTCTTAGAAGTGATTTCAGTGCAGTGTAATAAGATTTCCTGGGGAAGGATTTCTACTAACAGCTGGCTCTTGAATCTAATGGAGAAAATCACAATTAAATTTGTCTAGAAGTCGAAGCTAAGCTCAGAATATGAGTGAGGGCTACATTTGGAAGGGCTAAAAACAATGAGCCACCAAAACAGATTTCTTGGGAGTAAGAGGGATTTACCACATCCTGTTCAAATTTTAAATGTTCCCCAAAAATTCCTTTAACCCCAGAAAGATGATGTAGCCTGGCTGCAACAGCAGGGATTAAGGTTTGTGAGCTGGATGACAATGAATATCACATGTCTATAAATGACCCTCGACTTCCAAACTCTGAAGTTGCTGTGCCCAGGTTGCTTTTCAACACCTCTACCATGGAACATCCATCACTGCCCATCACCTGCTATTCACTCTGAATAGATCTTGCTTCCAGGTAAAAAAAAAATCAAAAAAAAAGGCAACTTTGCTGGTCTTTCCCTCAGTGCTGTTCCTTTTCCTCAAGGACTAGGAACTGTTTCTTCTTCAGACACGACATGGTTTGAATCCCTGTCTGCAGCAGATGATGGGATCACAGCTCTAATTTCCTTGTTGCTCAGCTCTTAGAACCATTGTAATTTTTGTATTTCCTCATCTTTACCTGAAGTGAGGGCGTGGGAGGGAAGTGGTAAAGGGAAGAGTCACTGATGGCATTAAAGCAGAGGCCTGCAAAAGGACTGGGGATAAAAAGAGGCTCAGCAAAGGCAGCAGGAACCGAACACTTGGGCCCTGTGTTTTGAAGTAAAAATACTTTAGTTTTCAAAGACTTTTCCTTCTAGAATGAGAACACTTTCTAGGCAGCTTAGTGTAAAAAAAAAAAAAAAAGAAAACAAAGAGCCTTTTACCGGGATTTTCAGGTGGGCACCAAATTACAGATGTGGGTGGGGAGTTGTCAGCCAAAGTGAAACAGGATGCATTTCCAAGGGATGTCTCCCCTATTGAATGCCTCTGAGTGGGACTGTGAGCTGGTTCAGTCCAAATTCTCTCTCTTCCAGGTATGTTTGCCTGGAAGGAAACTCTGCTCCCTGCCCTTCTGATGGGATCCATGGGTACAGATGTCCCAGAGGCTTCTACTGCCCCGCAGGCACCGGGCTGGAGCTGCCCTGTGAGCCTGGCACCTTCAGCCCCGTGCCTGGGGCAGGGACCTGCCTGCCCTGCCCGCCTGGAATGGCCTGTGGAAGTGCTGCCACTGTGGAGCCCCTCACCTGCCCCAGAGGTGAGGCTCAGGTGTGCAGGAAAACCCCAGACGTGGATGGGAGGAGGTGGGATGGAGACCTGCAGGAAATCCTCCTGGCTGGGCCAGAGCAGGGGTTCCTTCAGGGAACAGGGGGTTTGCTCAGCATCCCCACCTCTCTCTCCCGTGTTCATTCCCCCCTCCATGTGCAGGTTACTACTGCCCAGCTGGAACTGCTGCCCCACTGCCATGTCCCGAGGGGACACTGAACACCTTGGAGGGGGCACTGGCCCCCACTGCCTGCAGGCTGTGCCCAGTGGGGAGGTACTGCAGGGGAGAGGCCAACTGGGAACCTGATGGTGAGTTTGGTTAATAACCCACCCCACAGCACAGGGCTGGGATATTCAGGATGCAGGGAACTGGAAAATATCTCCATGAACAGAGTAAAGGCTATTGGAGGGCACCCTTCACCCTGTGCCTGTCACCCTTCACCCTGTGCCTATCAGCCACTTCTTTTTCCCTGTCTCATTTTTTTCACTGAGCATTTATTTTGGATGTTATTTTGGATGTTAGTGCATTGGTTTTCCTTCTCTCCCTTTGTTTTTTTTTCCTGCTTTCTCTTCCTTTGCTTTAACACTTTTATTGCTGCTCTTTCTGTCCTCTTAAACACTTCCCCTCCCATTTAAGCACAGAGGGATTGTCCCTGGGGCAAAATGCCAAGGTTGGATGCCTGGAAAGAAGAGAGGCAGGACTCTTCCCACAGGAAACAAATGATAGGGAACTAGTTAGAGAACTGATAAGATAAGCAAATGCTAGATGAGGTCAGAGCAGGTAAAGAAAGGAAGTGATAGAGACCAAAGGTTAATGAGAAGGAGGAAAGGCAAACCAAAGGTGAACTGCCCAGGGTTTCAAGCAGTGATAAAATAGGATAAGGATGGGATTTGGCTTCTCTTCTCTGAGTTATCTGCCTATTTCTGAGGGTTTGAGGAGATGCCACCCTCTCTGTTCTGCCCTGGCAGGTCTGTGCTCAGCTGGGTACTACTGTGCAGGAGGAGCCACTGATGCCACTCCACGTGGGACACCTGCCTTCCCTCTCAGTGGGCCCTGCCCACCTGGGCACTACTGCCCAGAGGGAACCCATTTCCCCATTGCCTGCCCAGCTGGGACCCTGAACAATGCCACGGGTGAGTGTGACCCCCCCAGGGTCTGGCATGGCTCAGCAGCTGCCCCTTGGCCACAGCAGGGTGTTGGCACCCTCAGCCAGGCCTGGTGGTGCCCGTGTGTTCCCAGCTCAGGTCAGTGCTGCTGATGCTGTTCTGTGCTGGGTTCCTCCTCCCCCTCTGGCTGGCCCTGGTTTTTGGTTTGCCCTCAGGTGGTGCCTCCCCCCAGAGCTGTGTGCCCTGCTACCCCGGCTCCTTCTGTGCTGCTGCTGGGCTGAGTTCTCCAACAGGACCTTGTTCTGAGGGGTTTTACTGCCCAGCAGACTCTAGCTCTGTCAGCCCCACAGCATTGCTCTGCCCCAAGGTACTGCTGAGGGGGTGAGGGAAGGGGGGGACTCAGCTCTGGGCAGTTCCCACAGTGGCCAGGGGTCACACCCCCCTCATTGACACATTGATTGCATCCACACAGAGTGTTGCTCAAAGTTTAATAACACATCCCCTGTGTTTGGCATCACCTCCGTGAAATCCTCTCCCTCCTCTGTCCTTGCAGGGTCACTTCTGCCTGTCAGGGACAGCCCAGCCAACACCATGCCCTGCTGGAGAGTACCAGCCAGCCACAGGCTCTGCATCCTGCATCCCCTGCCAGAGAGGGTTCTACTGCCAGGACCTGGTGACAGGAGACCCCAGGCGCTGCCCACCTCATTCGTACTGTCCCACAGGTACACTGGAACGTGCATGCCAAGGGTTCAGGTGTTGTGTGCCTTCACTGTGATCCCAGAGATGCACAACCCTCATGCTTGAATTCCTGTAGGCCAGATGACAAGGAGGTGGCAATGAGCCAGCGTGTCCTGGGAGTCATTTGTCACGCTCTGCTCCAGGTCAAGGGCCTTGTCAGCCCACAACAGCCTCCCTGAGGTTTGTTATTGTCTCTGTGGTCTCCTTTCCAGGCACACGAGTTCCTCTCACGTGTCCTGAGGGCACCTTCACTCCTGGAAACATGACTGGCCTCTGGAATGAGAAGGAATGTCTGCCTTGCTTACCTGGTCACTACTGCAGGTTATGAATCATTTCAGTCTGGCTTGTTTTTCACTTTGAGATCCTTGGTTGGTGCTGGTAAGTGGGTGCTAAGTTCCTCCTGGCTTCTCCACCACATCTCTCTCATTCAAAGTAGGAAATACAAGCTTAGACACAGCTTTTGGGTACAGAGCTGTTGGATCTGTGAACTTTGGGAGGCATCTCAAAGCAGTCTGACATCACTGTCGTGGTACAAGGAAGCATCTGGAAGAGAGATGGTAGGGGTAGCATTTAGGGAAACGTGGAAGTAATGCAGGAAGATCAGCCTGGTGGAAAATCATCCACAAATTCATCTAAAGCAGTTCATGTTTATGGAATTTGAACTCAGAAGTGTCTGGCTCACTCTAGTCACCTGCATATGGAAAAAAAGGGGCTATTTTGTCTCTCCTGTCAGTGTAAGAAGTTATTTTTCATTGCAGAGTTCACTGCACCAGCACTTGCTCTGCCTCTGCCCCGGCTCAGCAGCAGTGGGTTGTGTGTGGACTCCTGCTGTTCTCTCTGCTCCAGGCACGGGCAGCTGGAGGGGAAATGTGCTGCTGGATATTTCTGCCTGGCTGGGAGCTCCCAGGCTGCTCCCCAGGGCCACAGCTTCTCCTGGCGCTTCCTGGCCGGCTGTCGCTGGGGCCAAGTGTGTGCAGGGCTGTGTCCTGCAGGTGAGTCAGGACCTCAGTGCTATTTAGGGTATAGAATTATTGGCTTGCTTCTAACCAGCTGGAAAACACGTTATCTTGTGTGATGTACTGCGATCCCTTCTTTTAAATTTTCGTTGCTTGTTGGTTTCTTCTGGTTTTCCATCTTTTGGACC
Source organism: Manacus vitellinus (assembly GCF_001715985.3). NCBI lineage: Eukaryota > Metazoa > Chordata > Aves > Passeriformes > Pipridae > Manacus > Manacus vitellinus. The sequence goes on from NW_021940545.1 coordinate 3,571,982, forward strand.
AATTTGTGTGCCTGACCAAAAAGGCACCTTGAATTTATGGTGCTGAACTGCTCCTCCAGAAGAGTTTGAAGGCTTTTGGCCTGGCTTTCTGTGTGCACAGCAACCTCCCAGCAGCTGTGTCAATGTTCATTCTGCAACAACAGCAGGTTCTTGCTCAAACATTTTTGTCATTGGAGGACTCAGTGCCATGGTCTAGTTGACAGGGTGGTGTTGGGTCATGGGTTGGACTTGATGATCTCAGAACCTGTGTGGTTCTGTGACTTGCATATTTTACTTTTATCTCTTTCCCATCCCTTTCTACAGGTTTCTACTGCCTGGAGGGCTCTGAGGTGCCCATACCATGTCCTGCCAACACCCTTAGAGATCTTCCAGGGGCTGTGAGGAGGGAGGATTGCCTGCCCTGTCCACCGGGACGCTGGTGCAAAGCAGGTTGCAGCTGGGGGATAAACCCTGAGGGGGAGGGATAGGAGTTGCTTTTTAAAAGAGTTGTGTGTGTCCCCAAACCTGATGAGGCTGGATTTGAGGTCAGACATGGCATTTTGGGACAGTCCTGGCAGTGGGACACTGTAGTGATGTGTTCTAGTGTCTGCAGAGAAAAGAGGTATTTAACAGTGTTAATATAACATGCTGTTCCAGCAACCATAGGAAATGCTGGAGAACCTGAGATCACAACCAGTCTCCAAATATCCCTGTCAGAAGAGGGGCTTGGGTGGTGGAGGTGGATTGTGCACGGACTGTGCAGTAGCTTAGGGAGGACCCAGCAGGTCACAGAGCAAAGGTGTTCCAATCCTGTTGAAAATGGCTCTTGAAATCCTTGCTTTCTGTTTGTCAGGGGACTCAGAGGCCCATCTGTGCCCATCAGGACAAACTAAACGCCAAGGACTCGGGGCAATGGCAGTGAGCAGGGCAGTGAGCAGGGCAGCCCTGTGGCACCCCAGCAGTGCCCTCCCCAGACGTTCCGCGGGCAGCCGGGGGCTCGGAGCCTGTCTGACTGCCAGCCCTGCCCTCCAGGGTACCACTGCCCCCTGCCAGGTCAGTGCCAGGGGAAAACCAGCCCTTCCCCACCTCCAGAGCTGATCACAAAGCTCTCTGAGATGAGATGGTCAGTCGTGCCCACAATTATCTCCAAAACTCCTCCTGGCCACCCAGCCTCCCTTTCTTCTCTCCTTTCTCTTCCTCACAGGTCTGGCAAGGTTTGAGGATTATCCATGCCCCCCTGGGTACTGGTGCCCTGGTAGAGGGGACACTTTCCTTTGTCCAGCTGGCACTGCCAGGACCCAGCCTGGTGCAAAGTCACTGGAAGAGTGTGATCCCTGCTCACCTGGATATTACTGCCCAGACCCAGCACAGACAGGGCTACCCAACACCCAAGGAGTGCCTTGCAAACCTGGCTACGAATGCCCAGCAGGTGACAGGACCTTTGTTTTCTTTATTTCCTTTATTCCCAGCCATTTCTGAGTCTAGAAGCAGATCAGCAGGCACAGCCATGACATTTAGCAGTGACTCTGGTCCCCTTCTTGCAGCAGCCCTGCCAGGACATGGTCACTCCCAGCCCTCCCTTCCTGTTCTTGTTTAGCTGAGGTTGCCAAAGGAAGTGGTGTGGACCTAGAAAAGGAGTAGATATCTTCATGCAGGGCTAGGCACTGAGGTTTTAGCATTTTCTGCTAAATAGCAAACTGGTTTCCAACAGATCTGTGCCCTTTTGTGAGCAGTAATATTTATGGACACTTAATAAAGCCCCCTTTGCTCCCTGTCTCCCCAGCCCACAGTCTCCTGTTCTGGGTATGTCACATAATATATCTCTGTTTACCCTTTTTCCCCCAGGTTCAGTAAATCCCAAGCCTTGCAGGCCTGGCCTGTACTGTGGTGCTCTCACAGGTGAGCCCTCTGTGTGTCCTGCTGGGTACCACTGCCCTGAAGGATCCTCCACATACAACAGCCCTGAGCAGCTGTGAGTACCTGGAATGTTGGTGCAGCCAGATTTCACTTCCTAAAAACTCTGAATTGTGCCTGGGATTGAACCTAAACCATAGTCTTTGTGCACTGGGCAAAAGCAAAGGAATCTTTGTAACTGCAGTCACAGGTTTGGTGACTGCTAAGACTGACTGGGGCCATTTATGATTTCTGCTCCTCAGCTCGTGCCTGGAATCAGATGAGAACCGTTTTTAATTTTGCCCTCTGTTTGCACTGGTCGTTGAACCCAGAAATCAAACTGGTTTTTAGAGGCTTTCTCCCCTCTCCCTGCCTTGTTTTGCCTTCCAGGTGTGTGTTTCCATACTACTGCCCCCCTGGCAGTGCCCACCCAGTGCCATGTGAAGGAGGGTCCATGGCCCTGCCCCTGCCTGGTCTGAGGGACTCCTTGGAGAAGTTCTGCAGGGTCTGTGCTGCAGGGACCTACCGCAGTGCCCCCCTGCTCACAGCCCCCTGCCAGCCCTGCCCCGCTGGCTTCCTCTGCCCACCAGGTACCTGGGCCAGTGGGGCAACAAACAGCAGCTCAGACTGGATGCAGAGAGCCCTCAGTTCTGTGTGGGCAGAGCTCTCAGCCCTCTGCAGTTATAAAACCCTGCTGGGGGCTCCCACGTGGATTTGCCACTGGATTTGCCCAGTGAAAGAGCTGGGAGAAAGAAACCGAGATTTGTATTTAGATATGGATTTATATTTAAATATGAGTTTATATTTAAATATGAATTAGGTGGGGAAAATGCTGAATGTTGATTAACTTATATATAAATACACACATATAATTTATATGTATATATTTGTGTGTAAGTGGGATAAGCAGGTGGTCTCTGCCCCTCTCTTAGCACGTGTTGGGGTCCCTAAGCAGTGCCTTTTCTCTAGGCAGTGAGAGCTACCACCAGCAGCCTTGTCCCCGTGGCCACTACTGCCCTTCCCTGGCACCTGCCCCCCTGCCCTGTCCCCCGGGGACCCACGGGAGCAGCCACTTTGGGAAGCACAGAGGGGATTGCCAGCCCTGTCCTGCTGGCACCTTCAACCACCTCCCTGCCCAGGCTGCCTGTTTCCCCTGTGGCAGCTCCTCTTCCTCTCAGCCTGGTGAGTTTTTGTGTGTGTGAGTGAAGTTCCACTGCTGTTAAGAGAAAGACTAACAAGGAAATCACCTGGAAGTGTGATTCCCTCCCGTGGTTTCATGATGGAGCACAAGCCCTGGCATCCTCACAGTGCCAGTGCCCAACTGCTCTCCCTCTGACCCACCCAGAAAGAGAATTCAGTTTTCAAAACTGTCTTTTTTTTAACTCTTACACTCTGTTAGCTGAGAGGATTCGAGCTCCTTAAAGGAAGGAGGAGATGAGTAGCTCTAGTAATTCCTGCTCTATTATTGCTCTGGACTTTCACCAGGAGTACTTTAGCCCTGAACTGGGGAGCTTGTGTTAAGTGTAGGTGTGCTTTTGAGCCAAAATTGGGCACTGAGAGCATGATGAAGTGGGGTAAAGGTGACAAACTGGAAGGTAGGCAGCTGTGCCCAGTGAAGAGTGCATGTGCCTTACTCAGTGTGTGTGCAGCACTGTCCCAGCATTTCAAATCAAATGGATTTGAGATGTTGAAGCACAAAGAGGGGCTTGGCAGCCTTGACTGACTGAGTCCTTACCCAGTCCAGGGGCTTAATGTACAGATGAATGGAGGGCTTGTCAAAACTGCTGCAAATGAGCAGCTGGGCCTTTCTGCCTCTCTGCTGAAATGGGGCTGCAGGAAATGTCTGATGGCTGTGGAGCTGAAGGCAGGCTGGCTCCAGCTGCCTGCCCTCAGCTCTGCTCCAGCAGTGTCACTAAAATGAGCTGTGGGATTTGATGAAGGGTATTGAACACTGGAACTGCTCCTTTCCAGAGAGCACAGTTTTTATTCTTCACCCCAATCACCCCTCTAAATCCAACCTCTCCTCTTAAGGTGCCACCAGCTGTACCTGCCATGGGCTGAACAGGGCTTTCCAGCAGTCAGATGCCTCCTGTATCTGCCAGGCAGGTTATGTTTACTATGATGAGAGAGGCAGGAAAGACCCCGACAGCAACAGCGACCAGGACTGTCGACCTCAGGTAAAATTTGGCTTCAAAACAAAATTGTTTTGTGATGTGCAGGAGGGGGGGAGTAATTGGCCCAAGCAGTGCTTTGGGCTGAAGACACAAGCAAGTCCTTTAACTGTTTTTTGGGGGGTTTTTTTTGAGACCCTTGACCCTTTCTTGTAGGATAATGGCACTTGATTTCTTTACTAGGACATTATGAGGCTAAATTTAAATTCACAAGGCATGGAGGCAAAGGATACTTCCACACCAGGGCAGTGGGGAGCAGCACTGTCTCATGTAGATGACAAATGCAGGAATTTAAGCCTTCTTATTGTTGATATGAAGTTCTTCATCAGACTGGCATGAGGGATTTGGATGGGAGGGCAAATTGCTGTGTTCTTTTGTGCTTTCCAAGTTGTCCTTTAACCTTGTTAAGGGTTACTTTAGGAACTTCAGTCAGTGATTCTCACTTATTGACTGGATTTCTGTAGGACAGAGATAAAACTTGTCCTCTGTTAGACAGCCCAAGTCTTTGTTGGGCAGTAATTAGACGAGCTGACGACGCACGGCACCAGCAAAGAACTGCAGGCACTCTTTATGTTGAAGGTCTGATGACATGGGGAGGGAGGGAATTTTGGGGATGCTGTGAATTGGTCCAAGTGCTGCCTGGTTTGCCATGTGCTGTGGGTGCTGTGTTTGCAGGTGGACGAGCTCTGTGCCCCCGGGCAGGTCCGTCTGGCAGCCACACGAGGCTGCGTCGTCCCCGCGCGCCACGACTGCTCCCCTGCGTGTGGGAGGGCAGGGGGAGAGATCCACGCAGAGCTGGGCATGTGAGTCATGGAATCATAGAATCATGGAATCAGCTGAGGAGGAAGGGACCTCCCAGATCATCAAGTCCAACCCTTGATCAACTACCAGCTGTGGTTCCCAGCCCATGCACTGATGCCGACATCCATGTCTGTGCTCCTTAAACACCTCCAGGGATGGAGTAATCACCACTTCCCTTTGGGCAGCCCATTCCAATGGCTGATGCACCTCTCTTGGAAAGAGAATTCTTGTCTATATCTCTAACCTAACCTCCCTCTGCGCCACGAGCTTTAAGACCGATGCTCCTCTTTCTGCCCTGGATGCGTTGACCTGGGAAAAGAGCCTGACCCCACCTTGGGCTCCCCGCCTCCTGTCAGTGATGTCTGCCAGAGAGTGCAGGAGGTCTCCCCTGAGCCTCCTCTTCTCCAGGTCTGCAGCCCCCCCAGCTCCCTCTAGCCTCTCCTCACAGGCAGCTTTGTTGCTCCCAGTCCCTTCCCCAGCCTTTGTTGCTCTCCTCTGGGACTGCCTCCAGGACCTCAACTGTCCTTCCTGAACGTGAGGTTGCCCCCAGAACTGGACACAGCACTCCAGGGGTTGGTCCCACCCCCCAGCCCCTCCTCACCCACCCCCTCACCACCACAGTCACTGAGCCCACGAGCTCACAGCGGGGCAGGGCCGTGGGAGGTGTTTTTGGGGAAGTTTCCATTGGTGGAGTCCCTTCCCATGGAGATGCCAGCCCTCAGCCCACAGTCACTGGCCCCATTCCTCTGCCTGGAGAGTGTCCTCAACAGTACCTGGGGATTTTGTCTTGGGTGGAGGCACCAGAATGAACGTGGACTGACAAGGTGAGGATGGACAGAGCTCACATTTACTTCCAATTGCTTTGGGTTGAGCCCCTCTGAAGTGGATGATCACTCTGGTAGGTTTAGGTCAGAAATGAGGATATCAATCCTTGTTCCCTCTCCCTTTAATATATATACATATAGTTTCTATATATATCAATTTTTTTATATATATATAAACATAAATACATATAAATATAAATATTTATATATTTATATAAATAATTATCATTTTTATGTATAGTACACATATTCATGGTTTGGGTTGGAAGGGACCTTAAGGATCACAAAGTTCCAACCCCCCTGTCATGGGCAGGGAAACACTGAAGTTGGTTCTTGTTGTATGATTACCACTTTTTTTTCTCTTTCTGTATTGAAAATCTCCTCCTCCTGACATGGACTGCACAGAAATCCAGTGTGTTAAAACTGTACTCTCTTTCTGTCAACTGTATTCTTAAAGCTGAGCTTCAGGGAGGGATGTGTAATGCTCTGTTACAGGACTAAGTTGGTCACTATTAGACACCAACCAAACACTGTTAGATAGTGGGGGGTCATGTTTTGGCCTTGAATAGCAGGTAAGGTACTGATGGGATGGACAAATAGTCTGCTCCATCCTGTTTTCCATGGACACAGAGTAGCCCCACTTGTCATAATTTGTAGGATACTGGATCTGCCCTGCCCCCCAGTGTGTTGTGGCTCAGGGGTCATGACTGATCAGGGCCTTTTGTCCACTTGGCAGATGCCAGTGCAAGCAGTACATCTCTGCTGAGGAGCTCTGTGACCAGCTGTGCCTGCTGAGAGCCCCACGCATCTCCCTGGCATTTGGCACCAACAGGGAGCTGCTCCTGAGGATGGGGGAAGGAGAAGTGAGGGTAGGTCTGGGGGAAAGGGAATGCTTTCTCAGCAGGCAGGTCTGGAGGGAGCTCTTAAAGATCACAGCTTGGGAAGGGGACTCGTGGGTCCTGAAGTTACAGGGTTGGTGCTTTACAGAGAAATGACAGTTCCTGAACTGTAGGGAAAAAGCCTCACTAGAGGAACCTTGTCCAGCTGCAGTTAAGACTGGTCACAAACCAGGGTCTGAGTCCAGTGTTGATTGTATCAGTGACCAGTGTTTCCCTCTGCTCCCCATAGGAAGTGGCAAATGTCCTGGGCCCAGATGAGCACGTGCAGAACAGCCAGAGGGTGCATTTGGTCCTGTTCAGCCCCAGTGGAGTGCTGGGTTTCATTGTCTCCAGCACAGATGTTCTGGATGCATTTCTCATGGGTAAGGCTTGAGAGCCCCTGAGAGTGAACCTGAATTCCAGCCAGACTGAGCCATTTGTTTCCTTTCAAGTTGGCCCAGTGGGAATTTATTATCAGATGCTCCAAACTTTTTAGAAATTAGGGAGATACCTTGTTCTGTCTGGGATTAAACAGTGAGGAACTGCACTGACTGCACGGTTAGCTCCCTGGGAATGGGTCAAATAAAGATTGCAGGATGATTCTGGATTTCCAAGAACTAGAAAGAATCCCCATTTGGAGGCAAATCTGTTGGCAACTGTGTGCTGGCTCCTGATTCCATTTGCTGCTCAATTAGGGTGGTGTGGCTGAGAGCAGAATTTGGCCTTGTGAGCTGTAATTGCCCACAGGCACAAAATAAATGGTTCTTCCTTGCCAAGGGTTGGGTGTCTTCACATGCTGCTCGTTTTGCAGGGTTCATTGTGGTTTGTTCTGTTGCCTGGCAGGAGATTTCCCATCAGATCAGCTGCTGCAGAAAGGTCATCGATTCCAGAGGACTTCCTCCAAAGACCCCCAGGCCTTGCCCCTGGTTCCCAACCCTGTGGTGTGTTTGGAAGCAGGAGACACGATCCTTTTCCAGCTCAGCATCGATTCCCAGGGTGAGTGTTGCTGGGTCTGTGCTCCCTTTGCAGGTCTGTGTGTGCAGACCCGTTCAGGGCAGTGAGTCCACGTTTGCCTGTGTGAGCACATCCCTTCCCATCCCTGCTCTCTTGCCCTCAGGGGATCCCACAACTGCAGCCTGGGCTCTGACAGGGACTTACCTCATGGTTTTCACTTTTTAATTGGATTTCTGTACAACAGACATGAAGTGTGTCCTCTCTTAGGCAGCACAAATCTTTGTTGGGCAATAATTAAACTCAAATAAATGAGTTGACACTCATTGGCCCTACAAATGAAACACAGTTCTTTGCCAGCCCAGTGCCAGCTGTCCCAGCTGAGGGGGGTCAGAGCTGCTGACACTGTTCTGGACCCTTCCCAGATCGTGCATCCAGCCATTACCCTGTTTATCAGAAGCAGCATCTCTATAACAGCAACCCCAGCTGGGATTTTGGACCCTTCCGAAGGCTAAACCACCTCGTCCAGGAGACTCACCTCAACCTCTCCTGGTAATACCTGCTGTGGATGACAGTGCATGTGTTGTGTGTTACTCACTCCCAAATCCTGGGTGCTGTCCTGGGATTTGGGAGTGAGTCTGAGATGGAATCAGTAGGTCCTTGGCAGTGAAAATGTCAAACACGTGTTCAAATCCATGTCTTTGCCATTATCAAGGCTGGAGGCCAAAGGAAACTTGGATCAACTCAATGTCTTCTTGGCTTCTCCCTTTCAGGTTTGCCCACGTTTTCCTGGAGTCTGGCACATATGTTTTCAGGGATAACACTGTCCAGGAGCACTTCCTGATTGTGACTGTGAACGAAGCCAACGTGAGCTGTGACCCCAGAGCTGTGCCCTTCCAGCCCTCCTCTCTGTTCCAGCTGGCCAGACATGGGGTTTTGAAGCAACAGGATCTGAACTTGGCTCCCAACTGGGCTGCTATCACAGGTACAGCCAAAACACTGGGACACCAACCTTGAGGCTTAACTATGACCTTTCTTGTACTTCTTGAAGTGTGTTTAAACAAGCATTTTCTTTGAAAACACCATCAAACCACTGGCTTTGTCAGCTTTAATCCTGTTCTCCTGTGGAGCTCCCCAAAGTTCCCTGCCAAGAACCTGCCTGTGTGGGAGCTCAAGTGGTGAGAGAGGGAAGGAGCAGTTGTGTCTCACCCCACACCCTGCTCCAAGAATTGAAGTGATTGAGGGTGCTTTGTTTTCCTTGGCTGGAAAGCAGAAAGCGACACCGTGTTTCCACGATAAACTAAACTGAAATTAAATACATCATTTCAAAGTTGACTAAAGGCTAAACACAAGGTCAGTTGAGGTCTTTCCTCAAAGCCAGACCTCTGGGTGAGTGCTTTGCACATACCAGTCCATCAGTGAGAGGCCAGTAAATGACAGAAATGAAAGTGTGGCTTGCAAGTGTGATCCTTGGCTGGGTCACCTCAGAAAACACTTTGCTCCTGGCCTGATGCACCAACCAACAGGGGGAAAGCAGAAGCCCCTGTAATCGACCTGAAAGCTGCTAAATGTTGGTTTGGGGCAGGATACATGGTTTCTGTGTTTCTCACTTCTTGCCATCCCTCTCTGCTTCCCCAGCCCTCCTCTTTGTTCTGGGCTCCCTCACCGTGGTGCTGACAACCCTGGCCATAGTGTTCCAGCCTGCTGGCCCTGCCAGCAGCCCCCTGAAGGGCTGGAAGCCACGCTGGAGGAGCCTGGGTGAGCCACACATCCCACCAGAATATATCCTCCTTAAGGACAGGTAAACCCCCCCTGCACGGTAGGTATGAAAGTCTGGACAAGAAATCTGTCCTTCTGCTGGAGCTGGGCTGGTGATAACTGCAGTGTCTGATTTCTCTGAGAAGAATGAGATGCTCTTCACCCTCTTCTGTCACTCCCTCTAGCCTTCAGTTTTATCAGATGCTTGGTCCTCGAGGCTCTGGAGGAGATGCTGCTTCTGGAGAGACAGGAACAGCCCCCAGTGCAGGTGAAGTGCTGGGCCAACCCCAGCTGTTCTCCAACTGCCTTCTTCCCACTTACTCCCCGTTTTGTTGTCCTGTGTTAACTCTCTGGTGTGAGAGTGGTGTCGACATTCACTCAGGCACACACCCTGCCATTCTGGGTCCCTGTGTTCTCCTCAGTCAGGCAGTGTAACCCCCCTGTGATTGGAATGGGGTGGAGTTTTCTCCCTTAGGAGTCAGGAGAGGAAGTGACCAGCCCCGAGAAGCCCTTTAAAAACGGCAGCAAACTTAAATGGCCGGTAAAGAAAACAAAGTCTTTACAAATATTTCCCTTGGCTTCTTCTGTTGGTCCTGCTTTTCTCGGAAGGCACCTGACTCCTGGGCTTTGTTTGCTTTCTGGGAATGACCTCACCTTGGGAATTTCGGGGTGTTCAGAGGGAACAGCAGATGGCAGCATGAAGTGGTGCTGGGAACAGCTCTGAGAGCAGCAGCAGCATCCCGAGTTTTCTGGGCGAGTGGGGAGCTGATAGTAACGCTCTGTCATCCTCCCCCTCACCACCTCTTGCCTCATCCACTTCAGCACAAAATGCTGTTGTCCCCCACGGGCAGGCAGTGGGAAATAAAGCCCGTGGGCAGTGTTTCAGCGTGAGCCCTCCCCTGTGTTTCAGGAGAGCCCTTGGCACGGAGGGTCCTGGAGGATTTCAGTGTCCGCACCCTCTATGACAAGCTGGAGGATCAGAACCTGCACGTGGCAGCTCAGCTGGCAAAGCACAGGATGGACGTGCTGGGCTTTTACAACGGGATCAGCCACAGGATTCAAAGCCTTGTGGTCAGTGGGAAGAAAGATTTGAGGGAATGGAGTCTTAGAAATCTGACCTTTATAAGATAAATGGTTTCCCTGAAGCAACAGTTTATTGAGGGATGTGTCTTCCCCCTTTCAGTGTGTTATTTTGGCATAATATAGTTCTATATAGTTAAAATAGTTTATCTAGTTAAGTTTATCTAGTTAGTTTATATGGTTAGTTAATAGTTTGTATAGTTTAAATAGTTTTTATATGGGAGGCAGAAGGTGGAATGGGTGGATTGCAGGTGTAACATTGCTAGCAGAGTATAACAGAGTGTAACCCAGAGTATGACACTGCTGCTCTCTGTGAACAGGACATGGTGCAAGCACTGGACCCTGATGCCCTGAAGATTTTTGCCAGGCAAAGGATTTGTGGGCACAAACCTGCAGACAACAGCGGGGCAGCAGAGGGTGATGAACAGGGTGATGGACACTGTGGGAACACCTTACAGCCAGGTGAGAGGACCAGAGAGCAGAGCAAGGGAGAGGAGGAGTGTAAGAGTGAGCAGGTTAAAAACAAGAGCTGGCTCATACACACAGAGATCCCACGAGACTGTGTCTGTCAGTGTTGTTCTGCAAGAGCTGGCTGACTCTTCATCTCAGCTCAGTGAGAGGAGAGGGTCTGTCAGCTCAGGAAGAGATAAACACATGTTTATTTGGAAATGTTGTACAATATGAGGCACCTTGTGAAACTTCCAAAGGAAGGCTCCTGCTCTTGGTTTTGGTCTGGGTGTAATTGTAGTTCTTCAGGTGGTTCTGCAGGAGCCCATTGGAATTGTTTATCAGGTTCATCAGGTGCCCCATGGCAGGAGGTGAGAGAGTTAATGAAAGCTCTGGAAGTGCTGCTTGGGAATGCTCCGTGCAGGAATGGAGCTGTGAAGGGAGAGCTGGAGCACAAGGTCCAAGCACAGGATGCAGTGCAGGCTGTGCCCTCCCTGGGCAGCCTGGCCAGTGGCAGGAGATCAGGAGTGCAAGGGCAGGTGAGTTGCAGGTGTCTGTTGTTGTTCCATCTCTCATCTTTCTGCTGGTTTTTCCCACTCACCCATTTCTTTAATTCTTGGGGCTTTTTTATCCCACAGGATCACGAGCTGCCTCAGCAGTGGGAGCTCTTCAGCAGGAAGGATGCTTTTTTCAGCTTCCCTGGGCATGAAGAGCATGGTAAGGGCAGTGCCATAGCTGGGGGTGCCATGGGTGCTTTCAGAGATCACAAAGAGGGCTAACTCAGTGAAGTCTGGGGTAAGAGAGCTGTGTATGTTTGCTAAGAGAGCAAATGTATAATTACTTCTTCCCATTTTTGGTATTTATTTTCATATATTTGTTTTTTGCTGAGGTGCTAGTTCAAGGGAACCACTTCTGCCTCCTCTGTAAGAGAGAAGTGCAGGAGTTTTCATCCCCACAGACCCTTTACACCTTCAATCAAGTGGCCAACTGTAGACAGGAGAATGGGAGTCATTACACTGATTAAATGCCAATATGGGGAGGTCAGGAAGATTCTATACCATCAGTTCTGTGCTCCCCACAGCCTCTGGTTGGGTGTTCTCTCTGCTCAGTGCAATATTTTCCTTCCTGCAGCCATCCAGCCATGAAAAGCCTCTTCCTTTAGGCTTAAAAGCTTTCCCATTTCTCCCAGGTTTAGATCTCCAGTTGCCTTACCTGACTGAGTTGGAGGTGGAGGGCCTGGTAGCAGCTTCCCCCCTTGCCAAGACCCTGTGTGAGATCAAGCAAGCCTTGGTGAACCTGCAGGAACCTTCAGACCCTGATAATCCAGGTAATAAATCTTAGTCTGACTGCAATTTCTGTTTCCCTGTAGTGGATAGAAGATTACCAAGGTGGAGAAGTTATCTCTCACCCCTGGTGCCTGATAAACACCAATATCTGCTGCAGGTCATTAGAAAGAAGTCACCAGAAGGTCAATAAGCAGACATCAATGCTTGACTGATTCACACATGTGGATTTGTTTCCTTCTTTCTTCCACTGAATTAATTTTATTAATTTGTTTACTGGCATCAGAAAAGGTTTCTGGGGAAAGTTGTACAGCCAAGATCTGTGATCTTTGGAACCAATTTACCAGCAAGAGAGTTCAGCTGGTTTTCTTCATGTGTGCTGGCTTACAGCAGTAAGTAAAGAGTTAAAATAACCAGGATTCTTCTGAAGTGAACATTTTCCTCAAGCAGTTGCTGAATTTTTAGGCTGTGACGCTCGGAGTTGGAAATTAATAATGGTGTGGGTTTGGTGTAATTATGGCTGGATCATTTGCATTATTTTGCAATTCAGATCCAGGGGGTTTGCAGAGGCCTGGATGTGCCATGGATGTGCACAAACCCTCGAGCCCCTGGGCAGGGATCAGTGCTGGCTGTAGGTCCTGATTCGTGCCCTGGGGGTCAGTGGTGGCACAGCAGCCCCTGCTGCTCTGCTCTGCATTCCCACCCTGCCCTCATTCGGAATTTCTCTGGCAGACAGCGACCATCAAACCAGCGTGGGGAGCTCAGCCCTCCCCTGAGCTGCTGGGGCTGCAAACAGGGCTGGAGCTCTGCTGCTGGCATGGAGAGGAGCTGCCCTGCTCACGGGATTGAAGGGACAGAAGCAGAAGCATTTCATCTCCTGCCCAGTAAAATAGCCACCAGCTCACTTCCTTGAGGAACCTTATCCCTGGCACTGGCTGAAGGTGGACTGTGGGGCAGTGTGTGTGTGTCTGAGGACAGAGCTGCTTTACCTGAAAGATCAGAATGGATTCGTATCTAATTAAGGATGTATTTAGAGAAATACATAATGGGTAATCCATATTCTGTTTGCTTAACCTTGAAATGCTTTCACACTGCTCTTGGATTATCAATAATTTGTGGTCTGGAGAAGGAAGCTGAGCTTCTTGATGTCACTGATTTTATAATTCTCACTGTTAAGTCAGTGAAGCAGAAAACATAAGACCACAGGTGGCATAACCCCCCCAGTTTATCAGTGTATTCTGTACAGCTTTTGTGATCTCTGATATGAAGGATGTTTGTGACTTTTTCAAGTGTTTTAGAGCCACACTTTTAAGCCTTGCCCATCCATGTTTTCAGTACACTCATGCTAATCTCAGTAAGTTCTACTGGCAGACACCCTCGGGGTCTCTACAGATGTGATTTTTCTGAGCAAAGCAGCCAATTAAATTATTCCTGTGGTGGTGACTGCAGGGATCTGTGCAGCTGCTGGACTCCAGTGCTGGGAGCCTGAAATTAAACTGCAAACATCCTTCCTCCCATTCTGCTCCTGCTGACCTGTCTCTGTGAGAGCAGGAGAGCCTGGCTGAGAGGGGGGCATTGTTTCTGTGCAACAGGAGCAGCATCACCTGCTCCATCCTCACAAGGATTGCTGACTGTGAGCCAGCCCAGTCCCTTGGCAACCCCCCCAGGTGGGATTGAGCTCCCAGAGCAAAGCCTGCTCTCTTCTCACTGCAATATTTACTGACTGGCTTGTGTGTGGAGAGGTCTGTGAGCCTGCTCCTTCCTGGTTCCTCGACACAAAAACCTGTGTTTGCTCCTTCTGCCTTTGCATAACCGGGGGGGGTGTGAAGAGAGGGACACTTGGTTGCCCAGGAGGCCAGACAGAAGCTCTCAGGTTTGCTTCCACTGGCAGGTGTGTCTGGTGGACCCAGAGGAGCTGCAGGGGGGGGTTTTTTGGCCCTCATTTGCTGGTTCCACGTTTTCTGAGCTCGCTCCCAAACACAAAAGGTTTGTTTCAGTTCCTTTGCAGCTTCACCTTGGCAGAATTTAGGTACTTTACTGACACTTGGGAGGGACTTCCAGAAAATACAAACAATGCAGGGCACCTGTACGTCACTGTGGTTGCCTGTTGTGGAATGTAGTAGTGAAAAAAAAAAACCCTGTCGTTGCTCTCTTCACTGCTTTCTATTTTAGGTTATCAGCAGATATGCTTATAACAGTCCTACATGGAGGTAAGAGCCTGCAGTGCTTGCTGTCTCTGATATCCACAGGGAAATGTGGTACCCAGCAGGTGATAAAGTTATCTCTGGGATTTGGGGTTGTATTTGTAAAAGGCAGGGTGGAAGGCAGTAGTAAACACAATTTGTCACATTTTTATTGCAGTGGTTTCTCAATGAAAATGTTTTGTTTTAAATAAAAAAAAAAAGAGACATGATGTGGAATTCTGCTCAGTTTTGTTTATTTTCCCCCGCTGTGGTTTTCTTAACAAATACACTTCAGTTATAAGTAAACAACTCAGTTTCAAAATGTTTTGGGTCTTTTTTTTCCCCCCCACAAAAACCAAAGAGTATCAATGAAAAGAGCAGAGTTTCCCAGTGTATCTCTTCATGCTCAGTTGATAGTCCCTTGGAGAAAACAAATAAAAGGAGGAGTGGTGCAATCATCGTGTTTATTCTGTTTCTGAAGTATTTACTGTTGACAGCTCATTTTATAGTGTTTTATGGAATCTCCTGGAAGTCCAGCAGTGTCTGGAGTAGCTGAGAAGTCTCCTCACGTGTAAAGGGTGCTGGTTCCCTGGAACTGCTGATAGAAGTGGGGGAGTGCAGGGTCACTGAATTTGGTGTTTGGAGAAGGGTCACAGGGCTGTTGGTGTTTCTTTGGTTGCCTTGGTTTGTGGCTCTCTCAACAGAAAATGAAAAGGCCCTTTTCAACACTCAGTGTAAAGTTCAGCCTCTCTTGGAGAGCATCAAATGCTGCTGGGGCTGTGAGAAGGAAGGGGTGGTTGGGATCCCTGGGAAGGAAGGGCTGGTTGGGATCCCTGGGAAGGAAGGGGTGGTTGGGATCCCTGGGAAGGAAGGGATGGTTGGGATCCCTGGGAAGGAAGGGGTGGTTGGGATCCCTGGGAAGGAAGGGGTGGTTGGGATCCCTGGGAAGAAAGGGGTGGTTGGGATCCCTGGGAAGAAAGGGGTGGTTGGGATCCCTGGTAAGAAGGAAGGGGTGGTTGGGATCCCTGGGAAGAAAGGGGTGGTTGGGATCCCTGGGAAGGAAGGGGTGGTTGGGATCCCTGGGAAGGAAGGGGTGGTTGGGATCCCTGGGAAGGAAGGGCTGGTTGGGATCCCTGGGAAGGAACCTCTTTGGTTTAGTGCTGTGTGTGGCTCTGAGGTCTGAAATGAGCTCCTGCTGATCCTGTGTTCCAGTGGGAAACTGTGATCAAGCCTCCCAGTGTGTTCCCTGTGCCAGAGGCTGTTCCTGATGGTGTTTTGTGGCACTTCCAGAGGCTGCCCCTGGCTGTGCTCATCACCTGGTTAATCCTTCCTCTCACACACCCAGATATGGAACCTTTAGATGCTGTGAGAATGAAAGGTCCAATGAAAATATCTAATAAAAGCATATATATATATGCCCAATGAGGATTTTTGAGGTCCTGAATCATAGTTCTCAACTAAAATGCTCCCAGATTTGGAGTATTTTTCAGTGGGGATCATCTTTGCATAGCTGACATGTCTCTTGTTTCATTGCCAAGGCTCTTTGTAGCTTCCTGCCCTTGAATCCTGCCTTCTGTGTGCTGTCAGGTGAAGTTGAGATGGGAGCTGTGCATGGCCAGGTGAAGAACTTGCTGCAGAACCAAGATGGAAAGATAAAGAGGGTTTGTGCTCTGGAGTCCCAATTTTAGCCTCTGAACATCCTTAGCTCCCCTCAGAGGCAATGATGTTGAACATTTACTGAAGGTAGAGCTAAACACCAGAAACTGGACTCTGAAATTAAGGCTGGTTTTGAAAATGCTCCAGTGCAAGTCAAGACTGCCTTCATGTAGTACAGAGATCTCCCAGTTCCACCTCCAGGAAATATTCTTTTGAAAGTTTCTGGCTTTAATACCGTGGTTTTATCCTGTACAGGACATGAAGGTTCCCAAGAAGCTGTTTTCACACTACTGCTGAAAGACTTACAGCATTGTCACTCCAAAATTCCTGGGTGTGAGCCTGAATTAGATGTTTCTATAGCCTTGTTCTCAAACATGAGAGGAGAGAATAACCTATTACTTGTGCTCCTATGGGAGGAATAAAAGCCTGGAGGAAAGAGTTTTTTCAATTTATAGTCAAAATGGGAAATCTTTTTTTTTTTTCCCCCCCAGAACTAAAAAACTATAAATTAAGGAGAAAATGCTTCTTAATCTCTTTGCATTGTGTGTGAAGTCCTGGGGTTGTGGATGATGTGCTGTGTCCGTGGAAGTACAAGGATTATGTTGGATCTTATCAGCTGATTTTTCTCTCTTCTCTCTCCAGCTCAACTGAAGAAATGTGAAGATTCCAAAGTTCTACCTGCCAGAGGGAAAACTAGAAAATCTGGCAAAAAAAGCCAAGTTGCTTTTGGAAGTTCCATCCCCAGGTGAGCCCCTGAACTGAGTGAAAGCAGTGCTGACCCTTTCCTTAGGGTGTGTTGTGTCTCTACCACAGGTAAAAGGAGTCATTCCCTACAGGGCAACAGGAATGAAACTGGGGCTGCCACTTCCAGAGGAACTGGGAGACACCAGCAGTGGAAGTTCTTTGGTGCTGGGCTCTGGAGGCCATCTTTATCCTTGGTTTATTCCTTGATGACAGACTGAATTTATGGTTGTCAGAAGCCTGACAGAGCAAATACTTCATTTCTGAGCACACAGTCCCCTGACTCAGAACAGCAGGGAATCACTCTGGAGCCAGGGAAATGCCCAAAGACTTTGGTCCTCACAGACAGTGACAGGAGGACAAGCTGCAGCCCCAAGCTGGTTTATCTTTACCACAGTAGTTTTGTCTCTGGAAACGTTGAAGTGTTCAATTAACAAGTTCTTCTAATTTTATCTCTTACCTCGCAGCTTCCATAAATAACTTTATAACTCCTGAGATAGCTCCTATCTTCATGGGATGGACCCTGTCCCATCTTACACAGACCTGGTGATTCATCAGTCCAGCTGATCTGCTGTGCTGAGCACTTGTGTGTGAACCACGATGGGAAACATATTAAAACTGTGTGTAAAAATGAAGATCATCTTGCAAAGCCTATAGCCTATAGAACTCTTCTTCCTCAAGGCTCCTGTTAAAAAATAGAACAGGTTGTAAAACCTAATCACCAAGAGCAGGACTTTTCTCTCTACAACACCCAGTGGTACATTGATCTCAGATAAATTCACAAGCAGTTTTAAACTTGCAGCACTGTTATGCAACTCTTTCATTGCTGAAAATATTTTGAACTAAACAGAAACATCTCCAAAATGTATTTTTTTTTAACTGTGAGCCCCAAATAAGCAGAGGGCTGTTGGGAGTCCCCAGTGAGGTTCACATGCAGTGAGAATCACCTGTGTCTGTTTTTGTGAGAACTGTGTGACAATCTTGGAAGAATTCAGTGTTTCATGGGAAAGTGGTGTCATATTTTCACCAGGGAACTGATGCCCAAGGGAAGAAATTAAGCAGGATGAGATCTTGTCTTTGAGTAAGTCAGGTGTCCAGTCATTAGAACTGGAAGACACCTGAAGTGAGGAGGAGGAAGAAGAAACCTGAAGTGAGGAGGAGGAAGAAGAAACCTGAAGTGAGGAGGAGGAAGAAGAAACCTGAAGTGAGGAGGAGGAAGAAGAAACCTGAAGTGAGGAGGAGGAAGAAGAAACCTGAAGTGAGGAGGAGGAAGAAGAAACCTGAAGTGAGGAGGAGGAAGAAGAAACCTGAAGTGAGGAGGAGGAAGAAGAAACTTGGGTTTCCTTATTGCCTTTTACTGACTTGGAAGTATTAGACCCTGGAAAAGAGAGACCTGGAAATTCCACTTCTATCTCCCAAAAGCAATAGGCATCGATTCCTCATCTCCCCCTCACCCATCTGTCAGCCAGTGGAAGTTCTGGCAAATCAAAGCCCAAAATACCACAAAATATGCCCAGTTCCCTGTGGGAAATCTGCTGCAGCCCATCACTCCCACACCTTGGAGCCACCAAGCAAACAGCTCTTTATTTTGCCATTCCAAAACCACACCAAGTGTACACCTGCAGTATTCCCGTGGGGGGAAAAGCTGCTAATAAGCCTATTTCTTGGAGCAAATGTGCCAAGGCAAACACAGATAAAGTGAAGAACGTGGCAGTGAGGAAAGCTGGTGGTTTCCATGAGCCCCAGCTCTTGCTAAACCCTCCTGGAGAGCCCAAGTGCCCGGGTCTGACCTTTGCGAGCGGCGCCGGGGAGGCGATAACTGGGTTGTGGTCAACAGGGAAGTCAACATGTTGTGTGGGTCAAAGGCCTCTTGGAGCCCTGGCTGTTGAGGTCAGACACTGCCTGGCAGTGAAACTGTTCTCCAAAGCCTCTTGCCTGAAGCACTGAGCTCTCCAGGATCCACGGGCTGAGCAGAGTGACGGAATACTCCGAGTTGGAAGGGACCCACGAGGGTCATCGAGTCCAGCTCTTGAGTGAATGGCCTGGAAGGGGAAGGACAGGAAGGGTGAATGACCACAGGCTGGAGAACCTGGGCCAGCT
This sequence comes from Manacus vitellinus, assembly GCF_001715985.3. Taxonomy (NCBI): domain Eukaryota; kingdom Metazoa; phylum Chordata; class Aves; order Passeriformes; family Pipridae; genus Manacus; species Manacus vitellinus. The sequence goes on from NW_021940545.1 coordinate 3,590,727, forward strand.
GCCCTTTGGAAAGGGGCCATCTGATGAATATGCTCACAAGTGATGCCAGAGGGGTGTTTGTGGGCTGGATCTACATCACAGCACTGCTGCAGGAGTTGGAGATTGGAACTATAAAAAGACCTGGTTCTCTCTCATTACATGCTGCTGGGAAGTTGGATTAACTCCATAAACATGAAATTTTGATATATTTTGCTACAAATGAGGTCAGGACCTGGGGGGGTTTCTTTGGTCTTGTCAGAAGAGCCAGAGTTAATTTTTTCTCCTCTAGCAAAAGAAGGGTTGTACACTCAGCAAACAGTCCTCGACATCCTTCCTGGGGAAATAATATTAAATTTAAGATGTAAATGTTATTTGATCCACAAGCAAAATGTCCACCAGCAAATGTCTCCCATCAATGATTTACCACCCCAAGGAGTTTTCCTGCAGTGTATTTACCTGTGTTTTTTAGGTCAGCAGTAACTAAGAACGAGGAAGACTTTGTAGTGCTGTAAATCCTTTGCTTACCTTGGCTTCTCCACCCTCTCTTAGCAAACTGCACCTCCAAACCCCTTAGCTAAGCTCAGAAAGAGTGTGTTCATGCACAGAATCACCCCTCTTGGGTTTTATTCTTTTGTGGCCCCCCCTCTTTGTTTTTTTTTCACTTGCTGACACCTTTGCCTTCTGGACTGGGAGGAAATTTGACCCTGGGTTGTGGAGATCCTGCACTCAAGGAGAAATTCACCTTGTGGAGGAGTTTAGTCTCAGCAACAAGCTGGATCCAGCTGTGATCCAGGGAAGTTGAGCAGCTCCTTCCCTTCTGAGTTTATATTCAGCCTCCCTGGGTGGTGCTGGGGGGAGTGGGGGGCACTTCTCCTGCAGCCCATCTCACCTGCCCAGGAAGGAAAGCTCAGCCACAGCTGGGGACTGGGACATTTGTCTTGGGAACGTTCTGTCTGTTCAGCACAGAATGAACTGTCCTCCAGAGCAGCTCAGACCTGGCTGTTCCAGACAGAAATACAGAGTAATTCAAACCTAATCTAGCAGAGCTGGTTTGAGACCCTTGAGAACTTAGGACAAAATTCAGCCACAATGAAGGGACTGGTTCCAGGCAGGGCTGTGCTGCTCCCAGTTTGGCAGAGGACTGCAGAGAGCTGGGGCACGAAAAGCTCAACACAGCTCCCAGAATGACTGAGCTGGACTCCTGAAATGAAATAACAGCATTGTCCCTCTGACCTCACCCCAGGAATGCACCTGGAAATGGGGAACTTGCTATAAAAGTAGCTGCTTTTCATTGTTATATGGATAAAGCTGTTAATGTTTGTGGTTTGGGGAGTATTTGGGAACCCCGGTGGAAAATTGGAGCTGAGGTTGTTTGGACTGTTGGCACAGGTTTGTGTTTTCTTTTCTCCACCACTGGTTTTTAGGTGAGTGGAGCCAGGTGACAGCATCACATCAGGTTGTTGCTCCAAACCTTGCAGGGATTCAGGCCTCCAGTTCTGGAAGCACAGGGACGTCCTCAGATGAAAGGCTCAGTGCTGCTGGTTCTGTAAGTCAGCAATTCCCTGCCAGCACATCCTTTGTGTGACAGGATGGGAACTCTCAGAACTCATAAAAAGGCTATTTCTGAGCCCTGCTAGGTCACAGGCATCTTATTTATGTACCAGGCAGACACAGACCAATTTTTCTGGGATAAAATCCCTGTCTTGACTTCAGTTATCATCTGTTACAGTCCCACAGGAAATGACATTTGAGGTGCACTCTGCCCTTAACTCACTCTTTTGGGATGACTTTTTGGGATAACAAAACACCACATGGGGAAAAAGAAGGTCTTGACTGAGAAAAGATGACAGATTTGCTTTACTGGGGACAGTGGAGATGGTTGAAATGATCAAATTGAATCCAAGGGCAGTTGCTGAATTACTGCAATTTAGGAACTGGCAGCTTGAGACTGGAATAATCTGAGAGGATCCCCCTGCCCTGGCCTTTCTGGGCTGGCTCAGTATTCTGTGGTTTGAAGTAAGAACCTGACTCTCCTGCTCATGCTCCTTCCTTGTGATCAGGGGAGTTTACAAAAGCTTTTGCTGTCTCCAGGTTTCTTTCTGCAAGGTTTTAATGTGATTTCTGTGATCTGTTCCTTCCGTGCCTCTTGTCCCAGCCTGCCCCTGCTTTGCCTCTTGCCCTTCCAGCTCTGGATAGTCTTGTCCTTACACCCCTTGTCTTACAAACTTAAATTCTCATAGCCAGCCTTTTCCTTCTTCTTTAAGAATGGAGAAGACTACCAGGAACTAGTGCTGCAGGCATCTTTAAAAATAGCAGTATGTGTGTTTTTCTTCCTCTTTCTGTCACAGAAGTAGTGCTTCTGCCTGGCTGGTTCCTCCCCCAGCCCTCCCTGCAGGCAGGGAGCAGAACCCAGCTCAAAATCAGCTGCTGTGAGGGAGCTGAACTTTAACTCTCCCCCTTCCCCCCGAGTCTTTGCCCCCAGGAAAAATAAGATTCTTCAGGTTATCAGGCTTTCTGCCTTGGGGGAATTCCCTGTGCTTTGTCCTGTGGGTCTTATCTACTCACTTACTCAACATATTCTGGTTTTTGTTTGTGCAGAACTTCTGATACAGCTGAGCTGTTCCACACAGTCCATTTGCCCACACACCTTTGGTTTCCTCCCTCTGCCCACCTTTCTCCTCATCCCTGTTGCTCCCATGACTCTTCTGAGTGTATTTTATACCCTGTTTAAAATTCAGACATCAGAACTGCTGCTAAGTGCACACTGATTTGAGCTTCCTCAGACTATCAAGGAAATAATTGGGATTTTAACTTAATACCTGGATAGGTGTCACTGCTCCATCAGAAAGCCTGGTCTGGGATAGTGGGTCAGCCTTACAGGGCTCCAGGCCTGGCCAGAGTAGGAATTTCTGCCTAAGAAGCAAGATTTGTACAGAGCAATGTGGTTTTTCCTGTACTTTCTCAGTTGCACAGCCCCAAGAGTTGTCTCTTTTCCAGTTTTACGAGAGTGGTGGCTGGAGAAATATGGAGAATATGTGGGGCTGGAACAGAGGGACAGAGCAACTGAATGGCTGAAGAAATCATGGCATGGAAGAATAAATAATGCAACCACTTTCTATATTTTTATTGTCAAGACAGTCTCATAGTTTAGGGCATTTCTTGCCTGCTGGCAGTCGGTGACTGATAAAATCATTCACCTTGAGATTGGGTTGTTGATCTATCAGTGGATGTACAAAAGGACCAGTTACAGAGTCTCTGTTGGGGTAAAATTTGGAGGAAAGAGGCTCAGCAGCACTTGAGTTGTGTGAGAAGCTGAAGGCCACACTAAAGGCCAGGCTATTTTTACCAAAATCACTGTTTTTCATGGTGTTTGAAAGGATCAGTTCAGCTGAACAGACCTCAGGTACTGTGACAGCACATGGGTTTGTCAGCTTGCAGGGGAGAGATTTCATAGCTGTCAGACCCACCTCCTTTGGCAGAGAAATCTGGTACCATTTTTACTGATTTTTTCTTTTCTGCTTATTTTACACCTGTCTCTTGTCCTGAAGAATATTTATTACACTCCCTTTGGGAACAGAGAAAAGCTTCTGCTTTATAGCTGTGAGTGTTGAAATCTGGTTTTGGGGCTTCAGGGGGTTGTCTGCTTCCAGGGAGTTAAACACACAAGCTGCAGAATTGGAGGCTGAATTTGCTTATTGCCCATTTTTACACATCTTCCTGATTTTGGGAATGGCTTCAATGTCCTGCCCTCTTCTTCTGGGAAGTTCATTGTATTTGGTATAAAAGCCTGTTTTCAGGTAACCTGAACATTTCAGGAGGATAAACACCGATAAATATTAAAGTGAATCTGTTCCAAAGTGGGTTTATTTAGTAACACACATCACAGGCAGTGCCATTGTGGGGGAGGGCACAGGTGGTACACAGGGGTTGGGATGGCCAGGGCTGAGAGGGCAGGACAGCCCACCCAAATTGGGCACAGCTGCGACCCCTTGGGTGGGAATTGGGCACAGCTGGGACCCCTTGGGTGGGAATTGGGCACAGCTGGGACCCCTTGGGTGGGAATTGGGCACAGGGCAGGTGTCCAGGCCCTTGCACTTGTCCTGGTCAGCCCTGCTGTTCTCTGGTCCAAGCAGACAAGGAATCCCTGTCCGTGCTGAGCCTTTGTGGTGGTGAGTCCTTGGGCAGCAGGTTTGGGGGTTTGGAGGGTGACCATCACCTGAGGGAGGGCTTGGTGAGACATTAACCCTGTCTGTGCTTCCTGGGAGCCTGTCCATGAACACATGGGAAAACAGAGCTGGTGCTGGGAGATTTTCCTTGGAAGAGCTCTGGCTTTTCCAGCCTCCCCTGTGGCTCCCTAGAGCACAGGTAGCCTCAGGCTCAGCTGCTGGAGGTGGGGTGTGTTCTTTGCTGTTCTTAAACCTTCAGCAGTTGGGCTTCTGAACTCCCTTTCACAGAGATCTTTTTATTTCTCGAGGTCGTTCTTGCTTTTCAAGAAAAAGAACAATTCTTTTTCTTGCTCGTTTTGGATTTTTGCTTGAAAACTTCGTGAAACACAGGGCAGAAGGGATTAGTCTTCCAGCCTCTTCAAAAAGAATCATTGCTGCCGCAATTAATTTTCCAGTTAAAGGGGTATTAATTACGAAACATAGTGGTGTTTTGGTGTGGGTTGTTAAGACATAGTTCCAGACTATTTAGGGTTCTTGCTGATGGGTCTGCTAGAAAAAAAAAATCATGTTTGTCCTTAAATGCATCGCTCTGACTGGGCATTCTCCTTGAAATTCCTGGCAAAACATTACAAGGGTTTTTTAGCAGCACCAAACCAGCTAAAGTTGATTCCAGCTGAGCTTTGTTTCCTAAATAGCTTTCTTAGAAATGTGAGCATTTAAATGGTGCCAAATGAGCTTCGAAGATACCATCTCCCAGGTCACAAAAGGTGACTCTGCCGCTGTGGGGGATTAGGGTTGGTCCGGAGAATCTGCCGGGCGGAAAACAACTTTGCATCTGGAATTCCCGCGTTCACCTGCATTTCATTGCCCGCCTCGAATTTTCCCACCTCCGAATTATAAAAACTCTCCTTTCAGCTCGAAAATAAACCTCCCGATGGTGGAGTTGAAGGAGAGGCTCAGTCGAGGTCCGAGCAGGTCCCGACTGTGATTAGGAATGCAAAGTGCTTTGCGGTGCTGCTGCCTGGAATCCGATGGATGGAGCGATTGTGGGCTCCGCAAGTGCTGCCAGAAAATATCTGCTCCCCCGGGGGGGTCTTTCCTGCTGGTGGGTCTGGACTAGTTTTTTCAGTCGTTGCAAAATAATGATTTGGAAAAAGTTCACGAACTGACTTAGTTAAGGCCAGTAAAGTAACAAGGCATGACTGAGGAGGAGGAGGAGGAGGGTGTTTTTTCCCCCTGTGAAGGTCTCTGGTATCAGAAGGAATTCTGCAGCCAGCTGGGAGTGGTCAGAGGATGGGGCTGGGTCAGATGGTTGGGGTCTCTGCAAATCGGGATTTTGTGATTCTAAAGAAATTTCTGGGCTGTTTGGCACCATAATCATATTCTTCAGTGCAGTTTTGTGTCTCTCCTTGTGGTTTGCCTGAGTGTTGATGTGACCTTACTGAGAATCTGCATCACCAGGTTCTCAGCAAGGCCCCTGAGAACTGGTTGCCCTGAGGAGGTGCCACCCCAGAGTTCTGTGTGTGGTGGCACACCAGCAGTAATCTCTGGAGTTACAGGAATAGATGGGCTGTGAGTTGGGTGTGCCTTCCTACCGTCATTTCTATTTTCAGCAGGTGCTGGGCTGCAGTTCCCTGCAAATGTTTGCGTCACCATATGAATTTCTGGGCTTTGTTTCCTCTGTTTTTCTTTCCTGGGCCAGCAGTGTCCTGGTGTCTGCCAAAGAGATTCCTTGCAGGAGAGGTGGTGCATTAGAGAAGGTAATGAGGAGAGTTTTCACTGTATAATTTGGCTGCAGTTTCTGTTTCAAAATGTGGATCCTCCCTATGAGTTGGTGGCACTGAAGGCACTCTCACAAGTCTTCACTGTAGCCCTCCAGTCTTCACTCAAGTCTTGACATCTCAGGCTCTCTCAAACAATTCTTCAGCTCTTAAATCATATTCTGTGGTTGAAAATGTAATACAGGGAATTCCTACTTAGTTATTTGGAGAGGGAATGAGTGTCCTGCATGAGGTCTGCAAAACTGAAGTTTGCAGAAGTTTCCTGTACATGATGTACAGGAAAGTGATTTACATCACTGAAAAGTCTACATGCTACACTTCAGTGTTAAACACATCTCTTCTGCTAATGCCAAAATCAGTTTGGTATTTGAGCATAAGGGAAAATCCAGCCCTGGCACACATTAGGACTTTTCTCTCTCACACAGTTATGGTGGAAGGCAGGTATTGTTATGTGTTACCATCTTAAAGCTTGACATCTTAAGATAAATTCTCAATAACTCTGACCTGTTCAAAATCTGTGTGTTAGGAAGCAGGACCTAAAATCCCACTGCCTAATTCTAGTATTAGGTCTTGCCATGAATAAATTTTTGAGGGTCAGGAGGCAGACCTCACGACAGAGCAACCAGTACAACTTGCCAGCCTGGGTAGACTTTCACACACTGCATTGCACAACAGTTTTTACCATCCTTAAATTCTCCCTTTCCCCTTTGCTGCAGAGCAGCCCTTTGCCTTGAGCCAGCTCTCCCTTTTCATTTTGCTTGCTCTTGCCCAGAATGCAGGAACTGTCAGTGACACAGAGGTGAAAGGGGAGAGTGTTTGGATTTTTAGGAGGTGGTGCTGGGGAGATGCTGAGAGCCAGTTCAAACCAGAGAAAACCAAGCAGGGAAGCTGTTGTGTTCAGCAGAAGGAGGTAAAGGAAAGCTGTGAAATTCTGTGTAAACAGTGGGGACATCAGACCTGTCCAGGCTGGCTGAGGCTGGAGCAAGAAGGCAGAGTTTTGTGTTGAAGAAGGATTTCTCAGTTTATGAGCTAGTGAGTTAACTCTTGGCATGCTTAGTGGAATTGTAGTAAAAAGAAACAGCCTGTTTGAAGGTCTATTATCTCACAGTTCAAAATCTGCTGCTCTCCATTGCATATCTTAGTAACAAGTTACTGAGAGCAGTGTTTGTTCCTGCTGAGGCTGCACAACTGACTCAGGGCATTTACAAGAAAGAACTCAGTGGAGGAAATAGCATTTTCTTTTTGTTTTAGCACCCAGCACAGAAGTATTTCTCGTGATTCATTTGTTCCTGCGTGTTTTCTCACCCCTCAAATGATGATAATAATAATAATGAGGGTGTGCATGGGGTAATAATAAACCTACATGAGGCTGGAGGCTCTGTGTGATACAGGCTGTACAAGGCTGAGTGAAAAAACCATACAGAGACCTGACCAGGAAAGCAAATTATCTTCCTTCCCAGCTAGAATATAAGGAGCTTGCCAGCTCAGTTTTTCAGAGCCTGGATTAGAGTGTATTCTGCCCAGATCTGGAATTGAACTGAATCCCCATAACACTTTTCATTTGGGAGCCACGAGGACACGAAGTTGCCATGGTGAAAATCCTGAACCTGCTCACAAATGGGAGACAAAGCAGATTAAAGGGAATAAATGATGCAGCACTAAGTGTGAGAATTGATGTGTGATGCTGCTACTTAAAAACTCGTTATGAGATTGGAGGGAAAGATGCTTCTGTGTGTGTTTGAGTTGCTGAAGTTTGCAGCTGGATCGTGCCGCCTTCTCCCTGTGGACATTGCAGTGCTCTCTGAGTTTATGGGGTTAAAAGAGGCCTGTGTTGAGTTCCACAATGTCTTGCATCAGATCCCAAACCCTCATGCCTTGGATGTCAACAGAGGATGGTGACACTGGGCTGGGAGGTCCCTGCTCTGCTCTCATGCAATGACCTGCCCTGTCCCGTGCAGCAGTTCCCAGGTTTGCTGGTTCAAACCAACACAAATGCCAGGAGCAAATGCAGGATTCATTCTTTCCGTGCCTGTGGCCTGCTTGTCTGTTTTTCTTTTGTAATAATGGGAATGCTCTGAGATGTAGAAACAGTGGCTCTGTCTTTAGGCTTTGCCCTCCTGGAAAATCGTGTCGATATTCTGATTTCTTCACTTGTCTTTTCAGTTGCTTTGATTGGAGCTTTCTGCTCAGGCATTGATATGGTAAAACAGATTGCAAAGAACATCTTGTCTCTCAAAGGAATGCTGGTGTGATGGAGTCACAGACTGCAGAGCTGACAGGGTGCACACAGACTAATCTCAGCCTCTGAGGAGAGCTGTGACTAAGCAACACTGGCAACACAAAGGAGCATTTGTTGGCAATTCTTGTTGGAAGCAAAACTGACTCTACAGGTATGAGAGCAAACTGTTTCAGAACCACTTGCAGGGTTCAAGGTGTTTGCTCCAGATCATCAGCTCCCTTTAGTTTTTATTTTATTTTTTCTTTTATTGGTTTGGTTTGGGGTTTTTTCTATTGCTGATCTTCTACTTTGCTTTCCCCCCCCGCTAAAATGATGATACAGGTGGGAAACGTGGTCCTGCCATTCCTCCCCACTCACTCACAGAGGGGACGTGGAGACAGACATTTGGTGGTTTCCAGACACTGCTATGACAGAAGAGCAGAATTCTTTTGCTCCTCTCTCAGGAGCATATGTTGGTGTCAAAATGGATGGATCACATCCATCTTTTAAGTTTTCCTCTCAGAACTTCTCTTTTTTTTTCTCCTCTGCTGCTGAGTTTTTCTCCAGTCTGTGTTGCTTTGTTTCTTCCTGTTTCTTTATTTGACTCTTCTTCCATCCCAGAGCAAAGTTCCCTCTGACAGTGGGGAGGCTGCAGGTGTCAGACAGAGATGTTTTGTGATATGGCAGAAGAATGTTCCTAGAAACAAGAAGCAGCCAGCTCAGGTTCCAGTGTTCCAGCTGCCACTTGGCCTTGGAACCCTGGGAAACTCCTCTCCTGTGGCTCTTGGTTTTGTCTTTTAGCCTTGCCTATTCCTGTGTATTCTATACAACCTACCCAGTCATTTTTTCTATAGGTTGTTTCAAGAAAATATATTTTGGTTTTGGAGTAAGACAACCACAGCTATTATATTCTTTCCTGGTTCTGTGCAGTAACTCACATCGAGTCCCTCTCCTCTTTCTTTCCTCTTGTCTCTGTTTGAACAGATATTTTGGCCAGTGTGGAGATGCTGGAAAGCAGCTCATGTTGCTCACCCGTGGAATTTCTCCTCACATCTTTCCCATCTTTTAAACAGGAAACAAAACAAAGCAGTGCTGGCTCCTGGCAAGTGCCAAGGTGTTGGAGTGAGTCAGCTTGGCACCTCTCCTGCTGTTGTTGGTGTGCTCCAGGATTGCATTAACCAGTGATAAGCAGCACATTTATCTGGAATTTGGACTCACCCATTGTTTACAGGCTCATTGTTTTCTGTCCCTCTTCCTTCTTCCTTGGCAATTCCTCTTCTTCACGTCCCTCTGTTGATACCCAGTGTAATTGATACCCTGTGCAGTGCCCAGCCAGCTATTAAGGTGAGGAGTTTTAAGGAAGGAAGGTCACAAAATGCAAAGCAGCTCCTAACAGAAGGGTGTGGACTTTTGGACAGGCAGCTTTAGGTTGGAAAACACTCCTCTCCTTCCCCTCCTGCAGCTCTTCCCTTGGTCTCTCCCTCCCTGGCAGTCCCTCTGGCTGTTTGATGCAACTCCTCTTTCTGCCTTTGTTCCTTCCCTAAAGCTTGTCTAGGCTTGTATTGAAACGTGAAATTTAATACATATCATTTATCATTTGCTTTAAAATTGGTAGAGCCCTGCTCTGAACAAGATGTGGGACCTCCTGGTTCCTGCTGAAATGACCCTATTCAAGAGCTGGTTTCTAAGAGAGCTTTAACTGTTCCTAACTAACCCATCCCAAGGGTTATTTTGCCTTGGAGATTGTCACCTTTGGAAAGGAAGTATTGAATCTTGGCTCTCAAAGTGTTCAAATCTTCTGCTTTGTGCCTTGACTTTCGAAACCAATTTGTCAAAAGAAGTATTTCAAGTATTTTGGGCTGTAAAGGGGGGCACCTCTTTCCCCTGTGACCTGGCAGAGAGGTCAGGTCCTTCCCTGTTCCACTCAGTTTTTCCCAGTCTTTGTAAGAAAATAAGGTGGAGAACAGTTTTCTGGAAAAAGTTTTATTATCAAATTGTTCCTATACAGCACTTTTACCCTTGGTAAGGGAATACAGATCTGTGTATGCACTGGCTTGGAATTCACTTCCACCAGAACAAAATCAGCAAACAACACCTTCAGTGCAAATTAATGCCTTAGATTGCATGGAATTTCTGTCTTTTGGTTTGTTTTTTTTTTGTCCTTTATGTGTGTTTTCCTCTCAGAGTGCTCTCCAACTTCGTCTTTGAACGAGGGGAGATTGCAGTCGTTACAAAAATAGGTAGTATTTCAATTTCTAGACAAGTCTTGGCTTTACAGTACAGTGGGAGCTAATTCATCAACCTCTAAAGTCCTTATTTCTTCATTAAACTCATGAAATTATTTCACCCCACCGTGGGGCAAATCCATGCTTAATATTGCACAGACAGGACTTGAAAGCAGCAGAGGCTGAGTCAGGTGGGGAAGAATCTCTCCAGGAGGAGGAAGAAAACCTTTGGTAAGGGCTGTTTCAATAATACATGTTCTTGTCCCACCAACCTGCAGGAGGAGAAAAAAAAAATCAGTTATTTTTTCCCTCAGAAAGGCAAAGTGATGACTGGCAACAAATGGTTCATTTTTAAGCAGCCACCTGTGAGCAGTGGCTGGGGGGGGGGGTGTGAGTGAAAGGGTAGGAAAAGACACGTTAAATCAAAATATTAAACTGGAAGAATCCTGTACTTACTTCCTGGGTACCTCCTGATGAGCAGCTTACGGATTTCATCATAGACCCAGATCAAGATGGCAAAGGGCACAGCCACAAACCAGTACTGGAACCTGGCAGGGTGGGAAGAGGGTCTCAGTCAGAGGCATTACCAACCACCCAGCTGCCATTCCGGGGCCTCTGTGCTGTTTGGTGTCACTAAAAGAGAATCTGGACTTTTGGGCCTCTTTCCTTTGTCTTAACTAAGCACTCAAATGTGCCTATAAAGCCTCGGAATGAATCTATTCCAGATCCTATTCAAAAGGAAAAATTGCCTGGTGGTGGCATTACAGCCTCTGAAAATGGCAGAGAAATGGAGCATATCTGAGAGTGTTCTCTTTAGAATAAAAGTTAAATGCTGGCTATTCTGACAGGGATCTGTTTAGAATAAAAGTTAAATGCTGGCTATTCTGACAGTGATCTATTTAGAATAAAAGTTAAGTGCTGGCTATTCTGACAGGGATCTATTTAGAATAAAAGTTAAATGCTGGCTATTCTGACAGGGATCTGTTTAGAATAAAAGTTAAATGCTGGCTATTCTGACAGTGATCTATTTAGAATAAAAGTTAAGTGCTGGCTATTCTGACAGGGATCTATTTAGAATAAAAGTTAAGTGCTGGCTATTCTGACAGGGATCTCTTTAGAATAAAAGTTAAGTGCTGGCTATTCTGACAGGGATCTATTTAGAATAAAAGTTAAATGCTGGCTATTCTCACCAAAACATTGGAGATGCTGGAAAAAAAAGCATTAAAATGTTTGCTTTACACAGGCAAGTTTCTGGATGCTCAGTAGTAAATCTGTGGAATAGTGTGGAAATCATGATAATAATGTCCTTTTTGGTTAAGAAATAGCCCGTTCTGCTCTTCATAATGAATATTCTTCAGTATTTACCCCTGCATGGGCACCCTGCTCCCGTGGAGTGTTTGTCTGTGGAGGGCAAGGGAAGTTCAGCAGCACCAAAACTCACCTGAGAGGTGTGAAATTCAGGGCTGTAACATGTCCAAGGCCGTAGGTGAGGATCAAAGCAATTCCTATCTGGGAAAATATGCCCACCCAGATGACTTTGTTCCTGCAGGGAAGAGCAAAGAGGAGTTACAGCTCCTTATCCGTGGGGGCACAGCTGGAATGAGCTGCCCCAGGCGGGCACTGGGGGCACAGGGTGGGCTCTGCTCTCCCTGGCAGCATTCCCAGCTGGCAGCAAGCTTTGGGATGCACACACTGGGCACTGGGAGTGTGCCCAGCCTGACTCAGGTGCTAATGGAAGCAGGAAGTGCACACAGGTGTGGGCTCTGGCCCTGCAGATAAAGGATGGAGAACAAATCACCCTACTATCGGGAATGCCCGGGGTGAATGCCTGCTTTGCTCTGTGCCCTCTGTCCCAGTAGATATTTTGAATTCCCTGGCTCCCGTGGGATTGAAGGGTGCAGAGGGTGGCCAGCTGGTATTTCCCCTCCTGGAGTTATCTCAGAGAGCTCCAAATGTGCTATCTGTTGATAACTACATAAAGAAGTTGAGAAAATAATCTGGAAAGGAAACTCGCCCCTTTTTTTGTTTATAGTGAGCATTTTAATGAATGGAGAGTTGGTTTAAAGCTGATGCATTTTCAGGATAATGAATACAATGCCTTGCTTTAAAAGAAAACCCCTCTCCTGAAGCAGAAAAGGGGGGAAGGGGAGGTGGAGTAAAATGTTTGTCTGAGATTTGTGGTTGCTTGAGGCCAGACTTGGTCTTTGTGCAAAGGCTGAACGTGAGTGGGTCAAATCACTGAGCTGACCTGCTTCTGAAATGAGCTGGAGGATAACTTGAAACATGGGTTTAGATTAGATATTAGGAAAGAATTCCTTACTGAGAGGGTGGGGAGGCCCTGGCACAGGTTGCCCGGGAAAGCTGTGGCTGCCCCACCCCTGGAAGTGTCCAAGGCCAGGCTGGATGTTGGAGCAGCCTGGTCTGGTGGAAGGTGGAAAAGAGGTGGAACTGGATGACCTTTAAGGTCCCTTCCAACCCAACCCATCCTGGGATCCCACGTGTCAGATCTGCAGAACTCACCTGAAAAGGCCCTGCCGGAAAATGGAATTTCTCCGTGTTTTCCTGATGATCAGGTCAGCAACTTGCTGAATGGTGATGCTCACAAAGAAGGCTGTGTAGCCCGTCCACTGCAGATAGGTCCTCTGGTATTTAGTCTGCAAAGAGAAGGAAAAATCAGGGAGTGTTCTATCAGACACTCACATCTCGTGCAGGAGGCTGCAAAACTCGAGAGGAGGGTTTATTTCCCAAGGTGTAAGTGCAGAGTTATTCCAGATTTAGATCCACAGGGATCAGATTTGGGCCAGTTTTAGTCCAGCAGGTGCTGTGCCTGAGTCACGAGGCTGCAGCACGAGCTGGGGGTGAGGAGGTGTTTGTGTTCATTTATTAGTGCCTTCTGCCTTGTGATTTCTGCAGGATGAGTGAGGGGGAGTGAGGAGGGAAAGGGGGAGGCAGAGACTGCAAAGTACTGTTTGCAGGGTGCTGTTCAGGAGCAGGGCTGAGAGATGATGCTTGTGATTGATTGGGTGGGCTTAAACACACAGTCCAGGGAAGAAGGTGCATCTCCAGAGGCTCTGAATGAGAAAGTGGGCAAACTGCAGAAGAATGAATGAAAGAATGGAGGCTGAATGAAAGCTGGGTGCCAGGAAGCTCTGCAGAGTGTATCCTGAAGGAACACTGCATGGCAACTAATTATAATTGCATTTAATCTCATTTTCCTTTCTTTATTTCAGAGGAGAGTATAGAATTTTTGAGGAGAGTACAGAATTTTTAAGGAGAGGCAGTGCAAGGAATTTTCAGTGCTTCCTTACCCACTGCTGTCCGTAGGAATCCTCAAAGTCATTGATGGCATTGCTTTCCCAGTTGACCCTCACGCCCAGCAGGGTGGAAGGGAGGAAACCTTGCTCAGCATAGACTGTGAAATAGGTCACAAAGGCTCCCACTGACTGCATGATACCTGCAAAATCAAAGGGCTGCAATGAGGAAGAATCAGATTAAGGGGCACTGGGGAACATGCCATGAGCCTACAGGTGGTTTTAGAGCTCTTGGTGCTCCGAGTTTCTTGCTCCCTGTAGATAAAAACCCTGCTGTGGTGTTGAATAATAGAAGGGAGCTGGTAAATTTGCAGAGGAGGGGGTCGAGTTTCAGCTCTCTGTTTTTTAAAAAATGGACCAGCTTGACTCTGTGTTGCTTTGCTGATGCCAGGCAGTGTCTGGGAGGCCAACCTACCTATCTGCAGGTAGGAGTACACAGCCAGCTGCTCGTTCACCAGCCGGTCTTTCCTCTTGTTCCGAGGTCTCCTGTTCATGATGTCGCTCTCAGCTTTCTCGTAGGCCAGTGCCACCGAGGGGATCTGCAGCAGAAACAACCCATCAGAGCCCTGGGGGCAGCACTGGCCCGTTTCTTGGGTGTTTGTCAGCAAAGTTTCAGCTCTCAGGTGGTTCTGTTCACATGTGCTGCCTTGTCAGGATCCAAAGGGGACAGAAGGATCCCTGGGGTGTTCCCTAGACATGTTTCAAGGGTTTGAGGGGAGTCTGAGACTGTTTCCTAGGTCTGGTGATCCCATGACAACAGAAAGAGCTGGAGGATATGAAAAAAACATTAAAAGGCCTTTCAGATGCCTTGGCTCTGGTGAAATATCTGATGTTCATCCCCTGCAGTAACTGCAGTGATTTCTGGGATCTCTTGATTGAAACACTGGTATTTGCTCACTTCTGATTGTTCTTGTCAGCACAGGTTTTGCTTCCTCTCCCCCTCTGCAGGTAGCTGTTGTTTTCTACTGTTGTTTCTCTACCCCTGGCTGCTTTTACCTTCCTCTTTCACTGCCTTGTTACTGGGCTGCAGGGCAAGGCAGGGAAACCTTCCTTTGTTCTGCATTCCCTTTGCACCCAGCCCCTTTAGCTTGATATTCCAGCAGAAAATTACTTCAAACATGACTTCAAACATGACTTACAATGTCTGTGCCCAGGTCAATGAACAGGATGGTGATGGTGCCAATGGGCATCGGGATGCTGGCAATGATGTAGATGAGAAAGGGGCAGAGCTCAGCAATGTTCTTGGTCAGGGTGTAGGCAATGGTTTTCTTCAGGTTGTCAAAGATCAGGCGGCCTGGGGGAGGAGGAAACTCTTGTGTAAAAGTGAATTCTTAAGTGTTTTCCAGGAAAAAAGTTCCATTTTTAGCTAAACGAAGTGAAAACATTTACTGCTTATGTTGACTTTCCTCATATGTTCCCTCATGCATTTTACAGGTTATTTTTGTTGTGGTTTTTTTTTTTAACTGCTAACCTACCTTCCTGAAGATTCAAGTGTAATAAAAACCCTCTTTCAATGAGAAAGTTTGAGGGGAAAGTCCCATTCCACACCATGCTGTGGTTTTAATGGAAACCCCAGAATCTTTATGGTGAGAGTGGAGCAAATAACAGACTGAAAATGTAGAGAAAACAATTTGAATTCTAGTGGGAATTCAAGCTGGGAAGTGCCTTTGGAGCTTGATCAAACAGCAGTAGCAAATCAATGCTGTGTGAGAGAGAGGATGACTTTCATGTGTATGAGTGGAATTAATTCCCAATTTCCCCAAATATCAAAATCACATCTCCAAATCCAGAAAGGAAAAAAAAGAGGAGGGGAGTGCAGGGGGGAAGGATCAGAAGGGCTGGCCAGTGCTGTGTGACAGCAGCTCTCAGCTCAGAAAGTGGGCAGCAACATTATTTTTACCTTCCTCCACTCCTGTGACGATAGAAGCAAAGTTATCATCCAGCAGAACCATATCAGCTGCATTTTTAGCTGCATCAGAGCCAGCAATGCCCATGGCAATTCCAATATCTGCTTTTTTAAGGGCGGGGGAGTCGTTGACTCCATCTCCAGTCACGGCAACAACTGCTCCCTGGAACACACAAAAGGATCCAGATGTGGTTGGGGAGGAGAGGGGGGTTGTTTGCCCCTAAGGACAGGCTGCTCTCAGCACACTCTTTACACCTCTAGAAAAAAGATGCTGATGGGAAGTTCTGAATCCTCTTTGTACCCCCAGAAAACAGCCAGGGATCAGAGGCATGGTGGGTAGGGTTTGGACAGCAACCTTGGACTTAGGTGTGATAATGTCTGTCTGAGTTGGTCATTTAGGTTCCTCCTCTAGTAGAAATATGGAAGATTCAGGGATGTGATTTCCTGCATCCTACAGAGTAGACACCTCATTTAGATGCACTTCAAATGCAATTAATCTGATAGCTTCTTTCTGTGGAGTATAAGCTGAAAGATTTAGATATCCACCTTTATATATATATATATGGTCTATCCCTGTCTGAGCAGACCCAGGTTCACCTCTGTCATCTGTGGGAGGTTTGGTTGACACAACATGCTCTGTCCTGGTTTTTGGGGTTATTTTGTGAGGTGCCTACAGAATCAGCCAGGTTTCATCCTAATTGTAAATTATGTAACCCATTCCCATCCTATCCCAACACCTTCTGGCCATCACCAGCCTAGGCTAGAATTGCTCCAGTAATCCAAAAGATGGAAAACTCTGCTTATCCAGCTCAACTTCTTTGTTATCTTCCCATGGAACTATCCTGCAGCTAAAGGTCCTGGTCTAGCTGATGCAGGAGTTTGTGGTTTGATGCAATACAGGGTGTTCCAAGTGGGAAAAAGCCTGACAAAGTGATTAATAGAAATGCTGAGTGTCCTGTCCCTGGGGGGATTTAGCTCAGTGTCACTACCTATAAATAATGCCATGTACAGAAGGGCTTATAAGCTCTAAGCACTAAACATAGCGTGGAGACTGAGTTTTGAGGGGGGAGGGTGTTCATTTCCATCCTCTAAAGAGCCAAATCTCCCAGGAGTGTGGGTGTCTGAGCAGTGCAGAGCACATTTACCCACCACGTGCCAAACAGAGACCATTCAAAAAATAAGATCTTCCCATTTCATCTCTTTTTTATCTTTTTTTTCCCCCCCACTCTCCTGAAAGCAGCCCAGGCTTAAACCCAACGAGCTGATAATGCTGATTGGAAAGCTTAGTGCTGGCATAACTACAGAACTAAAACAATGTCTTGTGCCATGTCTTCTCTACAAAGCCCAGGCACAGCACTGTGAATCAGCTTTGATTCACAGCATCTACCTGGAAGATGTCATTTCTGAAGGGGGGATCTTTTGGTGGCAATTTGCATCTTTTACAGAGCTCTGTAGGTGTCATTTCTCTGCCTCCTGTGCTGGCTGCACTCCACACTCCTTTACATAATATTGTGGATGGGACAAACTGTCTTTAAATCCTGCTTTCTGTGGGTTGATTTACAGCCTTTGAAAGCACCAGACATAAGGCTTGGTCGTGAATAAATCACTCCGTGACAATTTGTGGGGTTCATACCTTTAGAATCATAAATCCTTTAGAGCTTTAAGTTCCACGAGTCCAACCTGTTAACCCAGCACTGCCAAGCCCACCCCTAACCCACCTCACTCCTGAACATTCCTGTGGGCAGCAGCACACGGGTCTAAATGGCCACGAGAGATAAGATGAGAGGATGGGGCAGGGTGTTGCTTTGATCTGGGCTGGAAGGATTCCCGAGGGAAGGCAGCTTCCCAAGCAGTGCAGTCTCTGCCCAGGAGGCTTTATGTGCAGCACAGCTGCTTCTTAGAGTTAGGATCCAAAATCCAGACCCTGGCTACAGCTCCAAGCCAGCGAAGCCCAGGGAAAGCTCATTTTGTCAGCGGGAGTTCAGAGTGTGTAGCAGGGATCTGAGTGGCTTGGATTCTGTCCAGGCAGTGTTGGTGGCAATCTGTTAGATAATGTTCCTGCTCAGTGCAAAGAGTATAAACAGAGCTCAGGGAGCACTGGGAATTGCCTTCCACCCTCTGATACCCGGGGAAAGCTCCTGAAGGGCATGGAACCTTCCTCTCCTCTTACTCACCTGCCTCTGGCAGCCCTCGACTATAATCAGCTTCTGCTGGGGCGATGTCCGAGCAAAGACTATCTCGGAGTGGTTACACAGGATCTCATCCAGCTGCTCCGAGTTCATGTCCTTCAGCTCCATCCCATTAACCACGGCTGCTGTAGCTTCCCTGCGAGAGCCGGGGGAGAGCTGGGTGAATTTTCCAATTAAAAGGCTCAGATAAAAATAGTGCACACTCGTGGAAAGCACGTAAATGCAGCTGGATAGTGGGGAAGCGGCAAATGGAGGTAATTTCGGAAGCAGTTTGTTGTTAATCAGCAGGTGTTGAATGAAAGGCGCCCGCAGAAATGCGGAGTGAATTACAGTTACCTGGATACAGAGGGGAGTCATTGAAGCTTCCTCCCGAGCAGCAGAAAATGCATTTTAAAGAGGCCTCTCAGTGGGAGGGAGGGACAGCAGAAGGGGAAGACATCCCTTCTGTAAAGAGCTTTTATCCTTCCCTTGTCATGCTATTTTTTTTTTCACATTTGGTGGGTGAAAGAGGAATTTGGACTGATGGTCTTTAGGTAGCGTGATTCTCGATTCTCGTGCCTGTGTGTGTTTTGTCAAAAGGGCTGTGACAGTGAATCAAACGTGATCTGTAGAGGATAATTTGCTGGGTTTTCTTTGAGAAAAAAGATGAGAGCCAGCGAGTTGTTTGGGTAGGGATGGCACATGGGATGGACACAACTGGGAACGTGCCATGGAACAGAAGAGCAGAAGGCAGGTGGGTGTAGAACTGGGCTGTAAAAGCTCCGTGGAGGGAGCAGGAAAACGAGCCCACAGGTATTCCCTGTGCTCTGTTTGCCCTTACCTCCTGTTGACTTGCTCCACGGGAATGTTGAGGCGCTTGGCAATGTCCTCCACGGTCTCACTGGTGGCTGAAATGATGCCCACGCTCTTGGCAATGGCCTTGGCCGTGATGGGATGGTCGCCAGTGACCATGATAACCTGGGCAAGGGACAGGCACTGGGGTGAGTGACAAACGGGCATGCCCTGGCTGGAGTGAGATAAGGTGGAATATCTATTGTTGCAAGCCCGGGAAGCAGTTTAGGGTGGGAAAGCTGTGCTGTGTGAATAACAAAGGGAGGCTATGAGCAGTAATTACTGAGCTCCACGTGGACAGCAGGACTCTGACTCTCCTCATTGAGGCTGTTTTATCAGGGCTGTAAAGGAAGAACTTGTCACAGGCAGCAAGGTGAGAATAATGCAGAATTAAGAAGCCTTTATATAAGGATCTATATTGGGTATGTTCAATGGTGAGAGCTCCTTAGAATATTGCATCTTAAAATGGATCCTTGTGACTGAGGTGTCCTGACAGATAAGACACAGCCTTTTCTTTTTTTTCTTGAAGAAAAGCTGCCAGATCTGTCTTCAGGCTATAGAAAATTTCATCAGGCTTGGGATTCATCTCATCTGAGATCTGCAATTCCAGAGATGATTTTCCTTTACTTAGACAGATCTCACCTCTGCTTAGAGCTGAAAGTTTACCTGTGGATCCCCTAGGAGTGAAATGAGGGGAATCATTGTTTCACATTCAACTTGAACAGTTTTGAGATTTGTGATTCCTGTGGGTTAAAGTTCTTGGCAAGTGTAGCCCTGGTGTCCTGACGCCTTCTCAAGAGTTGCTTCTGTCACTTTACTCTGTTTACAAGTAATTGTAGCTGGCATGGCTTCTGTATTCTAGCAATAGGTCTGACGAGGCCCTATCTGAGCTTTGGCAAATTTGGATTCCCAGTTTTGGGGTTCTGTGCTGTTCCTGTAGCCAAATTCCCACTTAAACTAAACTGTTTTGCCTCTGGTGGTTTCTTTAAGTTACAGTTCTAGGGTGTTATTGACGAATGTTTAGATTTTTGGGGGCTGCTGCTTGAAAGATACTTCATGACAACGTGGTGGAAGTTCTTAAAAGCTCTATTGTCCTGAGTATTTCTGTAGGATCACCGTGGTTTTCCCTGTAAAACCCCTACCTTGATCCCGGCACTGCGGCATTTGGAGACGGCGTCTGGCACCGTGGAACGGGGTGGGTCAATCATGGATAGGAGCCCAACAAAGCACAGGTTGGAGGTTGGGAAGTTCATGGAATCGGTGTCGAACTGGTAGGTGTCTGGAAACTCGTTTTCAGGCAGGTACAAGTGGCAGAAACCTGAAAAGAAACTGGGGTTGGTGCGATGCACAGCGGGAGAAGGAGGAGAGTTTTGCTGTGTGCCACCGGGGTTTGCTCCTGCCCGTAGAACTCCAGTGCACTCAACCACTTTTCCAGACATGCTGGATGTGCCAAGACTTTAAATCCCATTTTCCTGCAGGTCTCAGGCAGCCCCTCCAGCTGGACTCACCCAGCACTCTCTCTCCCATGCCCCCCAGCTCCATGTAGGCTGTCTGGAAAGCTTCTGCCTTCTCGCTGTCCAGTGGTTCCTCCTTGCCGTTGATCATGATGGTGCTGCACCTCTCCAAAATCCTCTCTGGGGCCCCTTTCATCACCAGCAGGAAACGTTTGTCACTGGGGTCATCGGTCTCATGGATGGAGAGCTGTGTGCCACAAATGGGAAATGGGTTGGAAGAACAGAAATGGTCCTTTTTTGCTCCTAGTTTTCCATGGAAGTAATGTTCTCTTCTACAAGAATATCATACATTCCATCAAATGTATTATGCTAGCTATTATAACTTGCTATTTACTGCATTAAGACTTCCAGGTCACAAATAGTTGTATTAGACCCAGTGATAGAAATTATTTAAGCTGGGATAAATCTGGCATAAAATGAATTCCAAAAATGAAACACACCTGGAATTTGTTGGTAGAGTTGAAAGGAATTTCAGCCACTTTCTTGTTCCGTGCTCTGATATCCATGACATCACCCAAAATTACTTCAGAAAACTTAAGCAGAGCTGTTTCAGAGGCATCTCCCACCACAACTCTCTGTATGCACAAAAGAAGGAACAGTTTATAGCTTTTGTAGTACTTTTGCACTCCTGTGATTCAATAATATGTTTTCTGCTTTAGCAGCAATGAATCTACAATGAATCTTCAAGCCGTCCTGGAAAATTGTAACAGTAAAAATTTGGAATGTCTGGCCTTGGAGTTAGAGCTGAGCTGCAGCCAAGAGAAAATCAATGTTTGATTCTGGAAGGCAGATTTGTGAGCACCCTCAGGTTCGTGTGGTGGCTTTGTGACACAGTTCTAGGTGACCTAACTGAGGCATAAATCCAAATTACCTTGAGGAAGGCATTGGTGAGTAAACAGCAGAAATCAGGCATATGTTCTGGTCGTGTGGTCACTGGAATTTACTGCCTTCAAGCAGTCAAGTGTAAAGACACTCATTAAGGCATGTTTACCTTTGCTATATTAAGTTAATAGCACAGTAATTATTAGTGTAGAGATTCTTGCTGCTTGTATTGCCTTTTCCCTCACAGGCACAGCTGTGTTTGGACAATACTCCCAGACATGGATTCTTGGGGATATCCTGTGCAGGGCCAGGAGCTGGAATTGTGAATCCCTTCCAGTTCAGGATCCTCTGTGATTCTCTAATTCCCTACTCTTGGCTGCGTGGGGTTTTTCCCTTGTGTTAAGTGTTTTGCGAGTGTACAGCAGTAATACCACTGTCAGTGGGAACTCAGAGATTCCTAAAGCTGAGCAGAACAGATTGTCCCCTCAGAGGAAGGGAAATAAGCTGGTGTGAAGTGGGCAATACCTTCATTATGGGGAGGTTCTCCTGGCCTGGCCGGAATTCCGCCCGGTTGCAGAGAGTCACGATTTTGGATAACGCTGTCCACGACGGAGAGGTTTGATCAAAGGGCTGGGCTGAGAGAAGCAAAACACACATGGCATCCTTTAGCCCCCTGTGGGATCATTGCATCCTATGGCACGTTATGGGATAGAGGCAGAAGCTTAAGTGTGAAACAGCAGAATTGGTGTATTTGCGGAAAAAAAGTTGCTCTTTCAACAGGTTCTTTTAGAGAAAAATATTTTGGCCCAAACTTTTCCATCTATCAGTTAACAGTGCTGGTGAAAGTGTTTAGGTGATGTTTCTCTGTTCATTTCCCTCCTAAATGTACTGTTGGCAAAAGGCTCTGGAGTAGAACCTCCTCCAGACTTACTGTGAATGGAGTTCAAATATTAATTCTTATTTTCACTTCTCTACGCGTCTAAGAAGGGACTTTGCACATCTGTGTAGAAGGACATGTCTGGTTTAACTACAAAAAACATTCCCATTGGCACCAGTTTGGCAGCCAGTAGGTGTGAACATCCCAGCTCTGATCCAAGGAGTTGCCCCTTCCCACATCCCCCATTGCCACATTTACTTGTTTGGTCTTCACTGGTGTCTGCTGAGTAGATCTGATTGTCAAACCAGAGGTGAGCCACAGTCATCCTGTTCTGGGTGAGGGTCCCTGTCTTGTCAGAGCAGATGATGGAGGTAGAGCCCAGAGTTTCCACAGCTTCCAAGTTCTTCACCAAACAGTTCTTCTTGGCCATGCGCTTGGCTGTCAGGGACAGACTCACCTGGCAGGAGCAGAGAAGTCCAGCTGTTAGTGAGGGGTGATTAGAGGGGTGTAGTGAGGTTACATACTCCTGGGATTTGTCGTGGGTTTCGTTTTTGGAAGAGAACATTTGAATTTTTTTGCTTTTGATTGACTACAGTGCAGGTTTTTTTCTCTCTTTTTTAAAACCCTGAGGTTTGGCTGTAATCAGCACAAGTGCATTCAATGCTGAGAGGAACCTGCTTGCCTGCTGATAGAAATAAGAATGTCTTAGCAGTTAAGAGGCTGTTTTAGCTGGAAGAACCTACAATGGGGGGAGCTCCTGGTCACCAATTTAATGAATCCTGAAATGATTCTGTTCATTGTTGCACTACTGCTGGTGCTTTAGAGCCACCAGTGCTCAGCAGTGCTGCCCCTCAGCCAGGCATTTCAGTGATGCCACAGATGTGTTAGTAAGTGGAGTTTTCATGCATCCTTTAGGGTCTCTTTCCAAATGGGAACAGGCTGTGGGGAAATGAGTCCTGTCACTCTGCTGGTCAGTGATTGAGGCAGAACGGTCCTTGAAGAACCTCATTTCAGACTGGATTGTTGGTTTTAGGATTAATGACTCGGTTATGCTGGAATTCCCAAATGAAGTGTTTATCCTTTCAGTTTCATGGGGGAAAAAAACAAAACACCTTCTTTCAAAGACAACTCAGACAAGAACTGGAGTGGCCCCTGAGCCCGGACTCACCGTCACCGTGGCCAGCAGTCCCTCGGGCACATTGGCCACGATGATGCCGATGAGGAAGATGATGGAGTCCAGAATCTGGTACCTCATGGAGACAGATATGATGAAGAAGAGCACCCCCACGGAGACGGCCACTCCTGCCACCAGGAACACGAAGTGCTCGATCTCGATGGCGATGGGGGTTTTCTCGTTGCCCACGCCCGAGGCGAGCGAGGCGATGCGGCCGATGATGGTGCGGTCCCCGGTGTTGATGACAATGCCAGTGGCAGTGCCTGCAGAGACAGGGAGAACTGGTCAGCTCCAGGACAGACAGGTTCTTAGAGGCACCTGCAGCTTGACATTCCAAAGGATTATTGGTGGAAAACCCACAGGGAAGCCACAATTAATTGATTGTTGCACGCGTGACCAGGGTACTGTTCAGACAAAGCCCCGCTGGTTGATGCTGTGACCATCCTAGTGCTTTAGGTTTTATTTTGTTCTTCTTGGGACAGTAGTTTCTTGTGAGCAATTAAACCCCCCTGGAGTTCCTTGCAGCAGAATTGCTTCAATGATTTAGCAGGACCCCCTTGTCTCTGTACCCACCTTCCACACAGGTGGTGGAGTAGAAGGCGATGTTCTTGGTCTCCAAGGGGTTCTCGTGGGTGAAGTCACAGGAGCGGGACTGTGGCTCTGATTCTCCTGTGAGTGAAGAATTGTCCACCTTTAATGAAATGGAGACATGCCCATGTTAAGGTTAGTAACACACAGTGATGTCTGGCCCAGAAGGCAAGGTGGTAGCATGTTTAATAATCAGTGACAGGGCCACAAAAACCTCTCAGTGCCTTTTCTCTGAGTTCTGCTGTCACTGACAGAGACTATTTCTGTGGGAATTCGGTTTAGTCAATGCTGTGTGTCTGTCAGAGGGATTTTCAGTAGAAGCCTGAAAGAAAACGTGGTTTGAAAACCTTCTTTCCAGGTCTGTGGGGGCTCTTAACGATGTATTGGTGTATCTGCCTCTGTCCTGGCCAAGAGCATTGCTAGAATGTGGTATGGACCTAATGGCTTCTTTTGATGTTCAGGGAGTGGAGATGTTAGTCCTAGATGAGCATCACAGCATAGCTTTGCTCTCTGATTTAACCAGATTATATCTATTAGAGCTCTAACAGTTCCTGTTGGGTGTGCAGAAATTCTTTCTGTGTAATAAAAACCTCTAAACTCTGTCTTCCCTCTTTCCCTGTGCCCTTCCAAGTCCTGTTTGGTCGTACAGAAATTCTTTCTGTGTAATCCAAGCCTCTAAACCCTGTTTCCCCCCTTTCCCTGTGCCCTTCCCAGCCCAGCTGACCTTGCAGCCCTGAGCGGAGATGAGGCGAATGTCCGCTGGGATCCTGTCCCCGCCCTTGATCTCCACGAGGTCTCCAACCACCAGCTGGTCCGCTGGCAGCTCCTTCTTCTCTGCATCTCTGATGACAAGAGCTTGCTGAAAGACATAAGTGTGACAAAAATATCACCCTCTGCACCTCCTGCCAAGGGGTGCAGTCGGGTCGGGCTCGTTGTGCTCCTGCCGCTGCGAGGGGCGTTGTTGGGGTGAACTCTCATCTCAGTGGCTCTCACCTGGGGGATCATCTTGCTGAAGCTGGCCATGATGTTGGTGCTTTTGGCTTCTTGATAGTAAGCAAAGATTCCAGTGAGGATGACAACCACGGCCAGGACCACTCCAAGGTAGAGCTAATCAATAAAAGGTATAATCCAGTTAATTTGAGACAAGCGTTCAGCAGTTCCTCTGCTGGAATAAATCACAGTTCTGTGTTGCTTCAGCAGACTTTAAAAATGTGGTATTGGTCAGTTTAAAAGACAGTTTAAGAAAAGAGCTTTCAAGTGTTGCCCTGCAAGTGATCTAGTAAAGCTTTTTGAGTATAAAAAGGGCTTTTAATAGCAAGGCTCCCATGTCTCTAAAAGCTTTCTCTAAACTGTACCTGACACAAGCCCAAACAAATTATACTTCTAGCAGAGTGTAACTCATAAGGGAATTAATCAAAGACTCTGGAGTTCTTTGTGGACTTCATTATTGCTCTTGTGAGTACTCAAGTATTGCAATTATGCCCAGTGGTTATAAAACCTTTGCATAGTTACTCTCTAGACAGAAGTGGTATGACAGGTATTTGAGGTTTTATCAGAAGTGTTCAGTCGTAGAGGGAGAGTCCTTCAAGAGTAAGAGGCCTCCTTGTAGTTACTGAGTAACTGTGTAGTATTTAAATTACTTAGATTGTCACAGGGTCAAATACTCACTTTGTGGTTATTCATCTACTTACATTGTCAAAGGGTGATTCAGCTTTCTGGACAAGCTGGATGGCAAAAGAAATCCAGGAGAAGACAGCTCCTATCCACAGGAGGATGGAAAACCCTCCCACCATCTGCTTGAGGAACTTCACGATCTCAGGAGTGGCTTTGGGAGGAGTGAGGGCGTTGGGACCATCCCGAGCCAGAACCTCTGCTGCTCTGGCACTAGAGAGACCCTGCAGAAGGAAATGACATGTTTAACATGAAGCCACAGAGTAAAACACATCTTATTTTGTCTCAGAACAAAAGGCACAGGCTGTTGTTTCTGTGAGTGTTATTTGTGTCACAAATCAGCTGCCGTGACCCGCAACCTTGATTCCCAAACTTCCTGATTTCAGAGTGGCTGCTATGAGTTATCTGCTATAAAAACCCCCAGATATTTCTTTACTGGAGCACTGGGGCCATGTCCAATGGGAGTTTTAAATCTGGTGGTTATAAATCAAATACACCTGGACTAAGTGTTTGGAAAGCCAGGGAAAAACGCACATCACTTATTTTGCTGCTGTTTCTGTATTTCCACAAGGTGTTTGTAGCTCAGGGATTTCTTGAAATTCTTGTCTGTGCTTTGCCCACATTGCAGTGCTTTCATACTCAAATGTCAGGTGTCAAAGGGACTCAGGTGCACAATTTCTCAAATGTAATATTTCCTCCAAAACCAAGTCATCCCATGCAGAGTTTTGCTATAAGTTGTTACAGGCACTGCCAGTGAGAAATGAATTGCAGTGAAATCAAAATATCAGATAAAAAAGCTTTAGAAAAGCTGAGATCCTGGTGCAAACCCTGAGGCCCCGTTTTGTGCAGGGATTTTGGTTCCAAAACAGTAGATCAGCCTTTTTCAAACTTGAGGGAAACTCCACTTTAAATCCAGGTCAGAGCTGCGCATGGACTTGCTGGTTTAGGCTTTACTGGGAGCATGGATGTAGGCACCCCCACACATCTATTAATGTTTTCCTGCTGCTTCTGGAAGCTTTGGGGAGCCCAGAGGCAGCTGACTCAGGCAGTTCCTTAATGATGCCCCCTGGACTTACTTTGTCGATGCTTGTGCCATACTTCTTCTCCAGGTCCGAGACGCTGAGTTTGTGATCATCCTGAATTCCAAAAGGGAGAGAAAATGGGAGTGAGCAGAATGCCAGCTGAAATTTGAATTTTGACAACTGGAGAACGCTCAGGGATCTGGGACCACGGACCCAGTTGCTTGTATGACACCCCACTTTCATCAATAGACAATCTGCACATTGGTAAGCAAAGCATCTTCCACTGGAAGATGATGTTTTCTTTTGATTTGCAGAGTACTTTTGTAAATAGCTCCCTCCTCCAGCAAATCTGTCACAAGAACAGGATGGTGTGTTCGTGGTAATCCTGCCTGCCACAAGTGTCTGTGCTTCTTTTGGATAAATAACTCCTCTTTGTGTGTGCCACAAGGCTCGGCACCACAGGCAGTGGCAGAAAACGTGTGACAGCAATCTCTGCCCTGGATTGCCAAGGCAGGGGATGTGAAATTATCCACCAGCAAGTCTCACAGAGAGAGGCAACAGGTTTTAACCACAGTTAAAAAGGGTGTGGGAGAGGGAAATCTCAAAGCTCTTCTCCTTTGCCTGCAGTGACACCTCTGTGGTATCGTTGGCCTAATTATATCCTGTGCTGAGCTGAGATTTAGAAGCCAAGAATTTGAGAGATCTCACAGTTGTTTTCACGGGGTGATTCATGGGCACTTGGATGAGTCAATTCACTTGTCTGTGCTTTGGTTTCTCTTTAGAAACAGGAGGGTGATGTTACATCCCCTGGTGGCAAAGATAAAACGGCCTGGGAACTGTTTAGCTGGTACTGGGCACATCGTGGACACATGATGGGTAAATTTGTCACAGAATCACAGAACCAGTGGCCCATTTTGGGGTCCTTTCCCTCTGAAATACCATCCAGGCTGTAAAAAGCCTCTCCTCCAAGCTGCTCTCAAAGCAGCTCCAAAAAGAGGTCAGTATAATTACCCTCATGTTTCAGATTGGGAAACTGGAATGTGTGGAGAGGAAGCAACATTTCCAAGAGCAGCCAGCAGGTCTGGA
Source organism: Manacus vitellinus (assembly GCF_001715985.3). Classification (NCBI taxonomy): domain Eukaryota; kingdom Metazoa; phylum Chordata; class Aves; order Passeriformes; family Pipridae; genus Manacus; species Manacus vitellinus. Next base: position 3,618,087 of record NW_021940545.1, read on the forward strand.
GCAAGCCAGAAGGAAAACACAGCTTTCTTGAGCTTAGTGCACTGTCCTTGGAGCACAGTGCAGTTAGTTTGGGGAAAAAAACCCAGGCTTAAAGCTGAGACATGCTTTTGGATGTACTGGAAATCTCTGTGCCTTTCCCTGTGTTTCCTGGCTGCCTGTGCAAGAGGCAGTTGTCAGGAAATACTGATGACAGTTATTCCATCTGGGGAATAACTCCTTTTTTGGGGAGATAATGTTCTGTACCATCGGTGGCTTAATTAAACCAGAACCAATCTTTCATTTTAGGTATTAATCTCGCCCAACACTTTCCTGGCACACTCCAGGGGTGTGAGGAAGCAAATCCTTCCCTGTGTCAGGATTTTCGTTCCCTGGATTTCATTGGCAGTTGTAATGGGAGCTCAGCAACACTCACCAGGTCCAGCTCTTTCTTAAGTTCCTCTGTCTTCTTTTGTTTCTTGTTGCCTTTTAAGTCTTTGTGCTTCTCATCTTCATCTTCAATCTCTGTTTTTTGTAGATCTTTTGTCCCGTAGATCTCAACTGAGTAAACATCAGACCTTTTCTGTGGAAGACCACAAAAACCAAGTCAAACTCTGACAAATCCACTTTTTGTAGAAAACCTACAAATTACTGCTGTCCCTTTCTCCTGGCAGCCTAAAGTGTTAGTTCCTGTCCTATCCTGAGATCCACCCAGTGTGTGTTACAGTGATCCTGGGCAGGACTTCACCAAATGTAAATTACAGAGATTCCTTTAGGGATGTGCAACACTTTTAGCAGTTTATGGCCCAACACCAAGTGTGGAAACACTGCCCAGGCTCCCACCACTGCCAGTGAAAACCATCCAGTCCTTTATCAGCTCCAAGAAGAGATCAGTGGAAAAGCAAAAGATTTGCAACAGGAAAGTGGAGGGAAAATTTATTCATTGAGAACTTGCTTGTTCCCGGGGCTTTTTAGACACATAACTTGGAGAGTTAATTTTTTAATTAAAGTTAACATTTACATATTTATATTTACACTCAATCACGAGTGAGAGATGAGGCAAACACCACCTGAGAGCCAGGGAGAAGCCAGTCTGCTGCTTCTCACACAGAGCTCAGAACTAACAGGGAGTTAGCAGAATATTCCCTTATTTTTGCCAGGAAGCTGCTGACCTGGGATGCTGCTGAACCTCAGATAATGTTTTGCTCTCAGGGATAACTTGGGGGCTGTGCTGTTTCCTAATTTAATTAATAATTTAAGTTAACACTGTGGTCTGAAGGGCAAACTTCCTGTGCCACCGATTTACCAGCTCCTGTAATCATAACGTTCCAGTTCCTAATTATCTTGTAAACTACATGCCAGGCCTTGGAAGGACTATTGGGTGACCCCATTCCGGAGGCTTCCTTATGGATTAAGCACCAGAGGGTCAGGAGAGTCAAAGCAGAGAGCTCAAGTAATGGAAATAGCAAGGAAAAAAAAATAATAATTGGGGCATCTTATTACTTAATACTGTTCTGAACTCAAAACTGGCATCTTACCCTGAGCTGCCCTTTAACTGTTGGAATATTCAAGTCTTGGTATTGTATCTCGAGGAAGGGAAAAGCAAAGAGCTGGGGAGTAGTTTGGGGATTTAAAAGGCTGAAATCCCTTTCTTAGAGCACTTGAGTTTGGTGATGAATATCCCAGAGAAGGGACATGTCTGTTAGAAGAGGTTCCATTTCTTTCTAGCATGCTGAAGATTCACAGTCTGCTTTATCTATTGGGAGTTTTTTCTTCACCTTCCTCCTTCTCCTCCTCCTCCTCCTCTCTTTAACTATCCCACCCAAAAATCTGTTCAGCTTTTCAAATCCCTCTAAAGGAGAGAGACCAGGAGAGAAGGAAAACAGCTCTCTACTGTGAGAACTTAGCAGTTGGAAGAGCATAATACAGAAAATTAATGAAGTTAGTAGAATCTATTGATCACTTCTATGCATGATCTATGTTTAACCTGCACATTTTCATAAAATCTCAGATTTTGGCACTTGCAAGTGCTCATGAACCTGTGGATTATCAAACCAACCAGTCCTGGAATTCTCCCCTCTCCAAACTGATCACTCCAAACAGTGTCTGGTATTAATTCAGTTTTTCACTTAGCTTGTATTTATAGCATACACTGGCATATTAAAACTTAAATTCATGCTTTTTCTTAAGAAGAAACACGAATGCAGGAGGGGCAATCCCTTGCAGCTGTACTCACCTTTACCATCTTGGTGAGTTTATTCCTTTCCTGATGGAGTGAAAAAGTCTCTGGATGAAAAGCCAAAGCCCAGCTGGAGGTGAGGTGGCTCGGAGCAGCTGGAGTGCAGGAGGTGGTAGGTCCCTCTCAGATGGCCAGCAGGTGTTAGCTGGAATCCTGCTCCCTCCTTGGCATCCTTCAGGCAGGACGAGCTCCTTGTCCAAAGCCTGTGGAGAAAGAGCACTGTTTGCCAGTGCTTTATAAATCAGCATCTTGTGCTGCCACTCCACCCCTCCCCTTCCAGGTCCAGCCCATCTTCTGTTTCACCTGGAGTAGGTGGAAAAATACCACAGTAATGGGCATGTGGGTTTCAGGTCAGATAGGTTCTAATTATTCCCTCGTAGTGTTTGCTCACAAGTAGGGAACAGGTGTATTATTCATCTTGCTGGAAGCGAAGAGTTTCCTTCCGAGACTTTCCAGCTCCAGGCTGCCCTCAGGATTCCGGCTGTCCCGGTGGAGGGGCAAAGGGAGGCTCTGCACATTTTGTCTTGCCTGTTCAGGTGACCCCTAAGGTCCCTCAGAGTCAAATCCCTGCCCCATTTAGGTACTAACAGGGATTTATGGAGTGGTGCTCTCTCAAGCTTCTTGGCTTGGACTTCACTCTCAATTCTAGCCCTGCATTTGTTGTGTTTTTAACCTTCATGCTCAGCTGGAAAAAGCGCTTCCTGGTGCATTTTCAGCAGGAGCACTCACCTGAACAGTTTGTTTACTTTGTTTATCTTGCACCAATTACCAGCTTCCAGACAGGAGTGAGAATGAGATTTATGACACTTCGGATTCCTGGCTTGGCTCATCACTTCCAAGTAAAGTTAAAACAACTTCTTCGCCTCTGAAATTTAACTGAGGAAAAACTAAGTGAGATGTGGCCAGAGGTTTTCCACAGTTCGGCATCATTTGGGGGGGAACTGTCTGTCTGACAGAACCAGTCCTGCTGACCAGCACAGCATCTCAGCAGTTGGTCTCTGACGTTATAGGATCCGTAAACTCCAAATTGGATCATTTGAGGTGCCACCAGCAAATGACTCAAGCTGTGGTGAGAGACGTGACGCGGTAGCGGAGATAAGTGAGGTTGAATTTATCAAGCCGTAGATAAAAGCTGCTTCAACAGCAGCATGAATAATTTATGTTCAAATCACCGACAGGCTTCCAGGGAACTGGAGTTTCCTACCTCCTTGAGCCGTTTCCACCTCTCAGTTTATGTGTGTTGGTCCTTTTCCATGGCACTCTGGGATCCTGGGACGTTTCGCAAGGCGAGGAAGTGCCGCTGGAAAGGTTTCGTGTTGGGTTTCTGCTGCTCGGTGTGTTGAGAACTGGGTTGTGTCCTGGGGCTGGAATATAAACCTTTTCATAGGTGTGTAAGTGCTGCAGGTTTCACAATGTGTGCAGGAGCAGGGATAGAATGACTGCCTCCAGTGAATCTGTGCTTGTTCTGGAAAACACACCGGAGCAGGACAGTGGAGAGGTACAGTGAGGATATTTGGCTTTGCTGAGGCTGGAAATAGGGGGGATGTGAGAAAGGAAATGGACTTGGAAGTAGGGAAATGCCTTCCAGGAATGGGGTTGCACCACATCAGATCTGTGGCTAAAACCAGTGGGCTGCAAAACACGAATACAGGGCCAGCAAACTTCACCCTGTCCATGCACAGGTTTTAACTGGGAACTGAGATTTCTAGTCCAGTGGTGGGTGGGAAACAAGAATGTGTATCCTACTATTCATGGAATCCATAAAGACAGCCACCCTGCACTTTTTAGTAATGGTTTGTGATTCAGGAAGTTATCTGGGTCATTTGGGCAGCTTTTGTGTTCGTCTTCTATAAATCCTGCCGACTTTTGCCCGGGGGACCAATGTTAGAAATGCAAATTGGAAGATTTTTGGCAACAAAATGCCTCATAACCCTGCTCTGCGTGGAATATTTGCACTGCCACATCTGTCTGCTGAAGGATGTGTTTTATAGCAAAGGAATTGGACTGGGAAATCTCCACAGCTTAGAATTTACAGAGCATTCAGCTGGGTTTGCTGCTGACAAATGATGTGTGTTGAGCTGCCAAGTTCAAAGGGCAGAGTTGGTGGTTAAAAAGCTCTGTGCCCAAAATGTCATTAATTTTGTCCACTGAAGGGCTTGTTTTTCTGTGAGATGAGAAGGATGAGAAGCACTGTAAAAAGTCCAATCTCCTGTTCTCTGTGAACAAACAAACCAGGGTTGGATCATCCTTGTTACCAGGAGTCACTTGCCACTGATCACCTTGTGTTTTGTCACTTGGCCCTGATGGAAAGTCTCAGAAACAGAACCCGGGTGTGAATTCAGGCTGCAGTTCTGGACAAGGGTTTGTGCACCACCAAATCCTGCCAGGGAAGTGCTTGTGCCTTGCTTTGGCAAGACATGGCTTGTGTGGAGAGGAATATCCCTGGGCCTGTGCCAGAGGGCTGCAACCATCACGTGTGTCTCTGGTGTGTCACAACAGCCCCAGCTGGGCCCTGGTTAGGAGGTAAAATGAATTAGGATTTCTAAATATCAGTCTCGAAGTAGCTAAATATTTCTAAACATCGGTCTAGAAAAACGATGTGTCCCTTCTCAATTATTGTGTCTCACGTTTCTTCCCCACGATCATGACGTGTTTTGATCATATTCTGAGTTCTTCTGTCTACGTGCAAGCTCAGTAAAAAAGGTAGCCAGGAGAATGCTTTGCTGTTATTTAACACAGGGACACCACACTTCTCGTGTGGGAAGGCTGCAGGTTGCTGATCCCAGCGCTCAGATTGTCAGATACCCCCAGGCTTTGAGGTAAAAGTGTAAATCTTTGTGAAGGGTTTTGGAGCGAGAAGGAGATGCTGCTGCCTGATGAACTTTGCTTTGCTATTTATGTGCCTCCTCTCCTGTGTGAAGCAGAACGAGCTCAGCTGGGGCAGCAGGGAGCTTGGGAAGCCCTAAAGCCGCAGAGGGGATGGTAAATGGACACTTAAAATTGCTTAAATTCGCTTAAAATTGCTTAAATTCGCCTTTCCCGGCGCGGTGCGGGTGGGCTGCAGCTGCGGGAGGTGCCGGCAGAGGGCACACGGGCTCAGCCATTCCCTCCCCAATTCCCGGCTTTTAAACCCGAAAAATTCCTTAAATTCTGCGAGAATTGAGTGTGTGTCCGCCTTGGTGTCCCGGCACAAGCCTGTCACCTCCCCTGGTCCACAAGGAGGACGTGGACCTGGGCACCAAGCTGATCAGAGGGATGGAACATCTGTCAGATGGGGAAAGTCTGGGAGAACTGGGATTGTTCAGCCTGGAAAAGAGCAGCTTTGGGGTGACCTAATTGTGCCCTTCCAGTGCCTGCAGGGAGCCTGCAAGAAAGAGGGGGAGAGACTATTTACAAGGGCCTGGAGTGACAGGACACAGGGAATGGCTTCAGAGTGCCAGAGGGCAGGGTTAGATGGGATATTGGGAAGGAATTCTTCGCTGCCCCATCCCTGGAAGTGTCCAAGGCCAGGTTGGAGGGGGCTTGGAGCAACCTGGGCTAGTGGGAGGTGTCCCTGGGACACCCTAGTGGGAGTGGATGAGCTTTAAGGTCCCTCCCAACCCAAACCCTTCTGGGATTCTGAGACTGTAGAAAAATGTGTGGTTTTTGTTTGGGGTTTGGGTTTTTTTCCTTCTTCAAGGCCAAAGGTAAAACAGAACCTGAACTTCAGGTGAGGGTTTTGCAGTGCTGAAATCACCTTTGAAAGGTGGGATGGGGCTGCAGGTGAGCTGGGCACACACTGGCACATGGGAGCTGTGTGGTTTCCTAGTCCTTTAAACACCCTTTAAAGGCAGGCTTTGCTCCTGTCTCCAGGATCAGGCAAGTCAAAGGGGCTGGGAATGTGTTCTGGGTCCATCTATTGAGAAGTTTGTATTCTGGGAATGTGTTCTGGGTCCATCTATTGAGAAGTTTGTATCTGGGAATGTGTTCTGGGTCCATCCATTGAGAATTCTGGAGGATTTCTTGTTTTCTTACTCAGCAAGAGGAGAAAATCCCCTTTCAGCAGAAGGAAAAGATGGTGCTACATCTTATCTTTTCCCCCTCCTTAATTTAACCCAAAGATGTTAAACTGTGATTCACAGGCCACAAGTGATGAACCAAGCACCTGTATAAAGCTCTCAGGGGCCAAATTAAAGCAGCTTAAGTGGTATTTGGACACTGGTAATTTAGGCATTGGTTGTAAACCACTCCTTGTCTGAGCATTCACCTCCTGGGATCAGGGAATGGCACGTTCTGTTCTATGTGGGGCTGGACAGAGTCCATGGAAAACTGAATTTCTGTGCTTTTTTTTTCCTTCCAGTTTTCCTTTCTTGTTAATCAAAGATGAGCAGGGAATGCTGAGGAGCAATGGGCTTCACTCCCAGCTTTTAGGATGGCATTTTGAGGGAGGAACAGCATTATAAATGCCATGCTGACCTGATGTCCCTGCAGAGCTGGCACAGCCACCACAGCTGCAGGTTGTTTCAGGGCAAGTTTCTGATTTTACAAAAGGATTTGGGCTTCCCTTGGCCTTTTGAAGCTGATACACTGCTGAGGTGAGATTTGTGTAGCCACAAAGAGATAACATGGCTTAAATATATGATTTCATATATGTATTTCGATATATCCTTTATTTCTTCACATCATTTGAAGAACAGCTGTCTGTGAGGAGGAAAACAAGCCACAAGCAAGTCACAGCTTCCAGAACTGTCTCACTCTTCTGAATATTTTATTTTAGTGCTTCCTAGTGCTACTAATATGAACCATTCCTGAATCCATAGTGGTGTAAAAACAGTAAGGAAAATTAATCTTTCTCTCAGCAACGTCCTGGGGCTCTGCAAAGGTACCAGTCATGGGCTGGAAGTTGGTGCAGAAACACAGAGTAACTTTCTTCTTTAAACATGGTTATATTGCCAACATTTCATTTGCAATCATAAATGATTTATGGGGGGGGTTGTAAATTCTAGTCTTCCTTTCAAACAGCTGCTGTCTTGATGCCTTGATCATTCTGAGGAGAAAAAAAAAAAAAAAGACATTTTTCCTTTTAAAATATTATGTGATGTGCTGGTTTGGTGCAGCAGGAACTCGCAGAGCCAACCTGTGGTTTGCAGTCAGGGTCTGTTCCTCTGGAACACACCCAACCTCCTTCCTGACAGACATCCCAGCCTGGAGAGAGGCAGGAGAACTCTTTGGGGTGGAGACAGGAGGAAATGGGATGGTTCCAAGAGGGATTTGAGTCTGGGCTGGAGCTGGATGGGTGGGAAGAGAAAATGGAGAGTGATGAGAGGTGTGTTCACCCCAGAGCACCTCTGCAGACACAGGGGAGGGAGCAGCCAGGCTGTAAAACACCTGCCATGTGTGTCATGCTTGGAGCAATCCCAGCATCACAGAATCCCAGGATGGTTTGGGTTGGAAGGGACCTTAAAACTCATCCAGTTCCACCCCCTGCAGTGGGCAGGGCCACCTTCCACAGGCTGCTCTAAGCCCCTGCACCTCTCCAGAAACAGCATCCTGTGGTTTCCACGCCCAGGTGTGCGTCCATTATTCCTCAAAAGCCACTTTGAGTGGGCAACAATTGCTTCCTAAATTCACTTGGAACCAAAGCAAGCGTTATTTGGCAGGGGTTTGCTTAGCAAATTTGGGTTCTGTGGCTTTTTGTTAGTTTTTTTATTTTTTTTTTTCTTTCAGGATGAAAAGCAGGTCACTGCACTGATGTGGCTGCACAAGTGATGGCCAACTGGCAGAGCAGGACTGGTGTTGACTGGCAGGACAACTCTCCTTGGAAGGTGGCTGAGGTGCCACAGCCAGATGTGGTGACCTCCACTGGAAGGTGATTAAGACATGTTTAAAAATCACTGCTTTTACATTCCCAGAAAAGTAGGTGGGTTCTGAGGAGCTGCTCCCAGAGCAGCCACAGGGGAAGGAATCTAGTGAAGCATTTAAGAAGGCTCTGTCCCCCTCTTCTTACTTTATTTTTTCTTTCATTTCCATTCAATATCAACACATATCCATATCAATGGAATTTTGTTGGCTTATTTAAAAGATGAGGAGGGAGGAAGAGAATTCTCTACTCAACTCCTCATACTTGCTGAGATGTTTCAGGCAATCTCTATCTTATTTTTCCATTTGTATTTCCTTCTGAAATTCTATCCCTTAGAAATCCTGTCCTCTGCCATCACCAGCATGATGGTCACATTTTTGCCCTTGAGTAAAATTCAGAGAAGGGCTTTTGGGGTCAGAGAAAATGGCCTTGAAATAGTTGAAGGTGTTACACAACTGGGATGTTTGAGCTGTGATGTGAAGCTGCAAACAGCATTTTACCTGTGGAATTCAGAGGTCACGTGGGTTTGGCTGCACAGCTTGGAGCTGTGTGAGATCTTCCCTGCACTTGGCCTTGCACAGAAAATACTTGGGGTCAAGAAAAACTTGTTTCATATTTGTCAAAGCCACGCGAAGGGGCTTGGCAGTGTCTCCATTCCCACCACCAGTGCCTCTGCCTTGGTCCCAGAGCATCCTTTGGATGTGGATCCCAGTGCCTCACTCAGAGCCCCCAGTCTGGGGTGGGGCAGGAGTGGTTTGAGAGGGAAAACACGGTGGTGGGTGAAGTAATGAAGTGCCAGGGCTGATGCTGGGCCTTGGCACGAGGAGCTCGGGGAATTCATGGTGCCAATTCCCTCCTGTGTCTGACAGACCAGGCATTTTGGCTGTGCACTGTAGTGGGAGCTGCTTCTGCTTCTGCCATGGCACAGAAATCAGGGTGAAACAACTCCCCTGGCACTCAGGAAGCTGTACATGCTGCAGGTCTGCACACACGGACTCAAAGGGACTCACATTGGCATTCCTTGGAATGACATTCCCTTTGCATGCCACTTCCCCTCCAGTGCCTTGGAAGATGGCAGAGGCACCACAGCCAGATGTTCACTGGCTTTTTAAAGAGAGGAAGGAGCCTCTGCTCCCTCATCAGAGCCTCCCACCTCTGCCAGCCCTTCCCTGCGTGTCCCCAGCCGTGGGCAGTGTCACCTCCCACCTCCAGTCCTGGGGCAGTTCATGCTGCAGGAAAACCCAACCTCACCTTTCCCCCACCTTCCCCTTGGGAAAATGCCCCTGACTTTGATTTACAGTGGGTATTGTTCAAGAACCAGTCCAACCACCCGCTTAATTTATTGGAATAAAGGCAGTTAAGTAAGAGATGTAGAAAGTTACAGGCTTGGGGCTTGGCTGGCAGGGAACCCACTGGTTTTCAGTCTGTCTCACTTGGGAAACGGCTCAGGATAGTGTGGATAATGTCTTGTAAAGCTCTTTCTACCCACAAAGAATGCAAAGTTTTGTTAGACTTGAGTGCACTCAACTGCAAGACGTCCTTCAGTGTTTTGTAGCTCTGTGTTGGTGGAGAATTATTGTACTGAACAGCTCTGAAACGTTATTTTAAGCAGAAAATGTTGGCTGAGTTTAGATTTTTTCCTTCAGCTCTTTTATTTTTTTTTATAAGTGATGTCTGAGGTACCTCTTCTTACTGTGCTCAGCTTGGGGAAAGTGGCAGGGCTGGGCCTTTTTATTATCATGGTTGTAAAGCACCTTTATTTGGTGAGCAGTGACACCTGTGTGTTAGGGTTGGGGTTCTTTCCATCAGTACCTCTAGCAGTGATCAGCAAAGGGGGTCAGGAGCCTCATTTGCACTTGACAGATGGAGAAACTGAGTCTCAGAGAGTGTAAAACCAACAGCAGGAGGGTCCCAGGGAAAGGACAAGGACTGAGTTTTCCACTTTCTTGATTTCTGTGTGTCCCTTGCCTGTCTAATCTGCTTGAGGGCTGCACAACATCAGATCCCCCAGCACAAAATTGCCTGGGAGGGGATGCAGCTCATCTAATTTAGCTCTGGGGCTGCACCAGCCACTCAAATTGTCTCTGCAGCCAAGAGGGAGAAAGCAGCACCTCCAGACAGCAGTTCCTCATCCGTGTTAGACATAGATGAGATGATAATTACCCTGTTCTCTGCCTGGCTAAAGCAGTTCAGATGAAATGCGTGCTTTTAGGGCAGGTGACTCCTGTCCTTAGGAACAAATGCATGTATAGATGTGTCCAGATGACATGGTTTAAATATTAAATTAAAGGAAGCATTTCCCAAGCTTTGATTTGGCTTTTGTGTACAGATGATCTGAGCCAGATGTGAGCACAGTCCTGGGGCTTTTGTAACAGACTTTCCTAGGAACTGAGCTTCAGAGGGTCACCCTGATTTGCTGCAGAAATATTTGCTGTTAATGCTGATTTTTTTTTTCCTAAAAGAGGATCTCACAAATCCCATCAAGTTTTGCTTCACGAGTCAAGTATTTTGAATGCATCTGGGCTGAGGTGACTCATGGCAAAGCTAAGGATGAATGAAAGGCTTCCTGTGTCACCAAATCCGTGCTCAGTGTGCAAAGTTTTGTGATGAGTAAGTGTGTGGTGGCTCAGGGCTGCTGGGAGGTACCTGCAGGTCAGCACAGTGTCAGTGTGAGCAGCAAATCAGCCAAAATAAAACCCAGAACGGTTTGGGTTGGAAGGGACCTTAAAAATCACCTCATTTCACCTCCTCCCCTGGGCAGGGACACCTCCCACTACACCAGGTTGCTCCAAGCCCCATCCAGCCCGGCCTTGAGCACTTCCAGGGATGTGCTCCATGCCCTTGGAAGGGGAAGAGAGGAATTTAAAGAGAGCAAAGTCACATGAGATGCTCTGAGCTCAACAAGGTGAAGGACTGTGAAGTGCAACACACACTCATGCACTTGGTAACCCTGGGGAAAGAGGGGAAAAAGCAAGGGATAACTGGGATGTCCTGTCAAATGAGCTTTATTCCCTTCTCCTTGCTGCTGGGCAGCCTGTCCCTTGTGCAGCACCAGCACTGGGGTCGTGCAAAGCGTTTGAACCAGAACTTCTTGCTCTGGAAGTCAGTTTTTGTGAAATGTTGTGTGAGACTTGTTGCAGGCACTCCCCAGGACGGTGTGAGGGAGCTGGGGGTGTCACAGCCCAACTTCACCCCCCCAGGAGGAGGCAGCTGGATGCAGGGCTGGAGCTCCAGGTGCTCCAGCCCCAGAGCTGGGAGCAGCCCAGTGCCAGCAGCCCGGGGTTAATCAGCTCTGCTGCCTCACGGCAGTAATTGGTGTTTGCACAGCACTTTGCAAATCTGAGAGCAGTTGCTTAAATGCAAATGATGGATGGGTTGGCTCCCAGCCTGCCTCTGGAGCCTGCCCTCTCTGCTAATTAGGCACTTTGGCTCTGGAGATGAATGCAAAACACGGGATTGGATCAAACCTCTGGTTATTTTGGTTGGGGCTCCCTCCTCTTCAAAGGTGTGAAACCACCTGAGCTTGGAACACTGGTAGCAGAGCGACGTGCAGGTGAAGTTTCTAAGTAAAAAATCAGCATTTTGGGGGTGCTGCTTCCATGAGGGGCCCTAAAAGCCGTGGGAACAGCCATGCTTCTGTTTTCCTCCACGTGAGCTGCTGTGTGAGGAGGTTTATTTTATGTTTTGCAGGGCTTGGTGGCACAATACTGCCTTTATCTGAGCAGTTTTCATCCTCCTTGGTGCCCAGGTCAATTTAAATTTGGGAATGTGCACAGCTGAGTTACTGGCCCCGGGGTTTTGTTGGACACTGGCCATGAGCTTTTTAGCAATAGCAAACTGCATCTTTATCTCCCCTGTGTGATTGTTTTAAATTTCACTGCAGTTTGGGCAACCACAGACGACCAGAAAAGCTCCAAAATGTGTATTATTCTCCTCTCCTATGAAAACTGTAATCACAGCAAATTAAAACACATGAGCTAGTATTTCCTTCCTTGGAAGTGGAGTCAGATATTTTGATATTTCTTGTGAATAATACCTTATTTTTAGCTCTTTCAGAACCCTGAAAATTTACACTACTTGGCATTAAATCCCCAACACGTAGGAGTTTAGGCTACTGCATCTTTTGGAAGGAGATTACTCTTTAACATAATATATTTCAAGATTAATAATTTCAGAAGCTTCTGGGCATCCATTCAAGAGGGCAGCTCCTTGGAATAATGTCTGGTTTTATCAGGTTATTGCACAAAATCAGCATTGCACTGAAATGTTGCTGTCTTGCAGTGTCACCCTAAAGTATGTTATTCAGCTACTGAAGTGATGCTACAAAATGAGCATAATTTTATCACAAAGTGAGTGTGTGTGAAACCAAAGATCAGAAAGAAAGAATGGAATGCTTTGCCAGCTGGAAACAAAGACTGAAATACAGTAGTAAAACAGTTTTGCAAAGGCCACCTGAGCTCAGAAAAGGAAAACAGCTTCATAAAGAAAATCAGTCTCAGTAAATCACCAGTCCTGGGGGAATTGTCTCCTACTCTGAAAAGTAGTTCTGTGTATTCCTTCTCATCAGGATGATTAATGGGCTGGTTCTGCCAAAGGCAGCATGTTTAAGCACAATGTAAGCACTAAAAATGAAAGCTTGGTGTTTTTGCAGCTGCCTGTCGTGAAATTGGGTTCTCTAAGGAAGAGGCAAAAATTAGGATGTTTCCAAAGGGAGCTGGACCAGTGAAATACAGCAGTTTAATTCTGAACCATAACAGAAATATATTATCCCCAGACAAGCTCCTGGCTAATGCTCCTTCCCCCCAGATCATCTCAGCTACCTCACTAACCTGACTGAGGGTTACAATTAGGAACCAGAAGCTTTTCAGTGCTCCAGGCTCCTGCAGGACATGCCTTCCTGTTAGCCAGGAAGAATAAGCTGTAAACCAGCACTTGATAACTATTAAATCAACGAATCCCAATTTCTGTTGCAGCAGGTGGCACACAGAGGTCTACCAGGTACAAGGTTCTGCATCAACAAATGATTTGCATCTGCTTGTCTTCCTCCTGGAGGTGAGTCAGAGGCCAAATAGTTTCAGTCCAGTGTTTATTTTAAGTTGCTGTTCGTTGTTCATTCCTCCTGAGAGGGACTGAATATCGTGGCTGATATCACTGATATCTCAGGTGATAATCTGGGGGATGGAGATCAAAAATCCCAAGCCTGGGCTGCAGCAAATGGATCATGGCAAAGCATTGCCCAGTTCCTGGGGGCAGATGGCTCCCCTTCCCCTGTTCCCATCCCTTTTTGGGGTATTTTTGGTGCTGTACTCCTGACATGGCCCCTCTTTTCCTATTTCTGCACTTTTAAACAATTTTTAGCTGCGGGTTTTGCTCTGGGACTCACCTGGGACTGCTGTGACCACACCAAGGCTGGTGGGAGCACAGAGGTCCACTTGCAGTCATGGCAAGCATGAACATGCATTTCCTTATGTGCATTTTCCCTGGATTTTTCCCTCAGCAAAACCCTGGCTGTAGCACTGGGCAGGAGAGGGAGCTTTCACTTCTGGGTGTCACACCACTGGTTGAGGTTAACTCCTTTGGGTTTGGGAGTGTGTGGGGTGTCCTTGCATTGCAGAGCATGTTTAGGGAGATAATCCACTTATCAGGCCAGGAACACGTTCTCCCTCTACCAGGCAACAAATTAGTCCTTTCCTTACTGAGGGAGATAATGAGGGATATCCCAGCCTGGAGGAACAGGGGAAGGCATGGCACGAGGCTGACAAGATCAGAGACAAAAGGAGAAGGGGGAAATGAAAAGCAGATTTGTTGAAGAATGGGCTGCAAAATATGAGTGATTTACTGCAGCAGCTCATTCATCAAGGGAATTTGGCCTTGCCTCACTCTAATCTAAATTGAATCTAATTTAGATTCCAAGCAAGGGATGGGAATCCTTTCCTGAACCAAAACAAGCCTTGCCACCTCCTACCTTCTCATTACTCATGCCTTAATTTGTTTGGGTTCCTTATGTAGGACATTCAGGAAGAATAGCTTAAAGCTGTGTGTGCCTGGGCTAAATCTGCTGTTATAATCTCTGCTTTGCTGCACACAGGGTTGATTTTTGATTCAGTTTTGATGCAGGGCCCCCAGGAACTCGGGTGTGAACATCTTTTCTCCTTTCCTGAGTGCTGAATTGCTTGCACTTGATCTGAGGGAGTTCAGCACTGCCTTGGGCTCAAACAGTTTCTGGTTTGTCATTAAAAATCGTGCCAGCATATGTCAGTCAGAACCATGCTGGAAGAAGGGGCTGGAAGATGGTCTCTCTCCATTTTTGGGGTGTGCTGCTTGCTGCCCTGCTTTCTGCCCTTGCACTGTGAGTTGATAAACAGCCAAAGTTGGCCTGTGCAAGCCTGGGAATGGCAGAATTCCTTCCCTGAGGCTTGTCAGGACTCCCAGCTCGGGCACTGAGGTTCAGACTGTGCTCAGTGAACTGCCCTGTTGCTGATTCCCCCTTAAAATGTGTGCCATGTGTTTCCTGAGCCTGTTCCCTGAGGAGTGAGAGGTGACATTTGGGCATTGATTCCAGCAGAGGCTTCTGTGGCACGGGCCATGTCGGGACACTGCCTTGGAGCTTGTCCCAGACCATTGTGCTGCCTCCTAATTTTTGAATTCCACATCTGATCCTTTGACATGTGTCTCACCTTCCTCCCTCCTGCAGCTCTTTGCTTCCCCAGGGATACTCTGCTGCCTGCAGGAATCTCCTGTGGGCATGTGCCCCACGGTCTCAGTGCCATAAATCTTGTCACACCTACATGGGTTGCTCCCATGCAACCAATTTGTCTCCTGCTGGTTCTGAACAATGTTCTGAACAAAACCTTGGGTTGGGCAGGTTGTTACACCCCAAGGATAAAAGGGGTTTGCTGCGAATTCAAGGCTTGAAAAAAAAAAAAACTTGCTTGAGGGGAAAACTTTGGGGAAGGGGAAAAAATTCAACAGGGATGGTGAGAGAGGCTTGGCAGAATTTTTGGTGAAAGGGAGTCAAATGGTGGTGTTAGGGGGTTGCCAGGATGCCTGTGGGGAATTTTCTGGAAGAAAAAGCAAATTATTAAGTTCCCTGCAGAATTTAAGGTATGAAAAAGGGTTAAATACTCCCAGTGGACCCCAGACCATGTAGGTTTATGTGTCTGAACTGACTGACAGTGAGTTCCCTGCCAGCTCTACCCTGCTGCCCTGGTTCAGTGTTGTTGCCACTTTGTCCTGGCTGCCTCCCCATGGAAAGCATTCCAAGCCACGTGAGGCAGGTGGGTGACAAAATGCAACCAGCTGGGAATGGCAACTGTGGGAATGCTGCTTCCAAGAACTGCACCAAAGCACAGGAGCCTCTGTCACACGTGAGCTGCACTCCAGACTGCTCCAGGCAAGGGCTGGGGAGCTTTGTTCTGGTTGCAGTAGGAAATTCCAGTCGAAACCAAGACTGGGTTGACCTGATTAGAGCAGGACACGGGCGACAAAACAGCTCCTGCCCCGAGATTCCTTTCTTGTTGCCCAGGTGAGTGTTGGGGTCTGCTGCTCCCTGCATCCAGACACTTTTCCTGACCAGGAACTGTGCTGTCTTCTCCCACATCCTGCTTTAGTCGCGTCTCTCTTCTGCTTTTTTTCCCCCTCTGGTTTCCTCCCTGCTGCTGCTGGGCACTTGGATGCACTTTAGCACATCCATAGATGGTGACATCGTCGTTCTGTTCCATTTGGAGCTGAAAGGAATTTGCAGTTGGGTGCTCAGGGTGATTTTTCAGGAGTGTAGAGACAGTTGGTAGAATCCAAGCTGAATTATGTTTTACAAAATCTGAATAATTACACTGGGAGGGGATCAGCATAAATTAATTTTTTTTTTTTTAAGGAAGTGTTTTAAAATTAGCTTTAAAACGGCTGGAAACAAGAAATTAGTAACTGACAATCAGCTGATGAGCTTTCCTGCCTGCTATGATTAAGGGCAAGTACTTTCCATTGCTAAGCTGAGCTCTGCTGGGCTGGACTGAGCCAGCCAAGGCTGGAGTCTGGGGGCTGCTGGTGAGCTCTGTTATTTTCTGTGATGGTGTTTCCATGTGGTCAGGAGATGCTGCCACTGTGGGAGCAGGTCCCTTTGGTGACAATGGCAATATTGGGATCAAAACCATAACAAATCTGGGAGGCAGCTCCTTCCCACAGCAGAGCTTTGACTGTGTTGTATGGACCTTCTGAGCCAGCATTTTGGCTTTGGGACTAAAATAAGACACAGGAGGATCTGTGGAAGTGTTCCTGGCTGCATTATATCTTCCTTATCCATCCAAGCCTGTGTTTGGAATTGTGCCGTGGATTCCCAGGTTTGGGTTTGGTTGTTGCTCCATCTCCTGCTTGTGTTGAGTGTGAAGTGTGGGTTTTTTCACTGGAAAACAGTAAATTAGCAGAACATGGGATCGGTTTACAGAGAATTGCAGCTATTTGCATATTTAATAATTTGCAGATCATTAAATGTAAATGATTTCATGCCCCAGGGAGAAAAAATGTACGGGAAGAGGACGAAAAAACACAAAATGTTTAATTCTGAGGTATCACTAAGAGCAAAGCTGATTTTTGTACTGGATCCCAGTCAGTCAAGGACTCTCTGAAGTTAAAAAGACAAAGGTTTTCAGTAGTTTAAAGCACTAAAGTGCTTCCTGCTGCGTGTTGGCACCTGGAGTGCAACACAAGGTGGGGAAGAGCCCGTAAAGCTTTGCCTAGAAAGGGAAATGAGGTGAGGAGGTTCTGCTGAGCAAGGTGCAGGAAGGAAGGGCAGGAGGAGGAGATTGCCAAAGCAGCCCCTGCGTGGTCACGGGCCAGCACTGAAGGAATGGGGGTCACTGGAGGGGCGGAGGCGCCGTCAGGGCGTCGCTGGAACAGGAAACGCGGGGCCCTCACCCCAAACCAGGGTTAATGGGTGCCCTTGAGCACATCACCTCACCCTGAGCTGCCTCTGCTGCCACTCTGCCTCCTGGCAGGGAGGGTTGGACACCTCAGGGGTTCGGGTGATAAAGGGCTTTATTGGTTTGTGGATGGGTGGGAGCACAGACCCCACAGACAGCAGCATTGACCCTCCTCGCCTGTGCTGTCTGTGCTTCAAATTCAGCATCTACAGACCCCACAGGAGCTGGGAAAAGAAAATCATCCTTAATGCTCTCAGTACTTAATACTCTCAGTACTTAATACTCTCAGTACTTAATACTCTTTATTACAGCTTAGGAGCTCTCTGGAATTTAGAGGAAACACATTTCCTTCTAAACTGGAATAAGCCTCCAGCTTTTGTTGAGGATGTGTGAAGTTTTATTTCTGCCTTCAGGATGTGCATGAATGTGCTTTATTGCTTCAGTTCTCAGAGGAAACAACCGGTGTGGATATTTATTTGGGTGTTGTTGCTCTGAGATGCTGGGAAAGGGTGAGAAAAAGCCTATTTATAGAACAAACATCTCCTTTCTCAGACAAATCATTCTTTGTCTGATTTGAATCAAGATGGGAGGGAGGAGGAGGAGGAGGAAGGACTTTTCAAAGGATGGGGAGTTGCCCTCTGTGGTGAGAAATCCAACCCCCATGGAGCACCTTGGCTGCCCAGGAGCAGGGAGAACTGCCCAGGGACAAAGTCAAATGCAGGAGGTGGGAATCTGATCCTTGCCAGGCAAGTGGAACACATTTAAGTGCAGCTGACAGGGAACGTCTGTCAGGGCTCTGCTCTGTAGTGCACAGCTTGGGTTTTAAAGGGATGACATTTCTGGCATAAAGCTTAATGTATTTTACAGAAAAAGCTAATTTTATCTGTCCTCAAAAAGGTTTTGTTCAAAAAGTGGACACCCCATCATGGTTTGCTCACAGTGCATGAGGTCCTGGGTGAGCTCTGCTTCCCTCATCCTCCCTGCTGAGCCTGTCCTGAAACAGCCACAGACAGGCTTGATAATATAAAATAATTTGGGGTTTTAGAATGAAAACTGTACTTCCAGAAATGTTTGTAATCAAGGAATGTTTACATGGCATGACAAAAGGATGAACTGCCTGCTGTGAGCACCCTGAGTGCAGGAATGATCTGTTTAATAACTCAGGTGCTGGTGGGGCTGGTGGCCATGTGTAGTGCCTTTGGAATGGGAATGAGCTGTTTAGTGGGTCACAGAAGTAGCCTTTCACCTCCTTCTTACTGGGCATTTGGGGCCATGGGGATGCTTCCAGTATAACCACTTTTATATAGAGGGTTGTACATGTGTGTCTCTTTAAATGGAATATATGTGCCTTGTGTTCTCTCTCTGATATGATCAGCATGGCTCCTTGTCAAAAATCAGTTGTTATCACTGGGTAACTGTACCTGGACAAGCATCTTTTGATGCTGAATCTACAGAAACACAAAAGGAAAAGAGATTATAGTCCAAGTGGTTTCCATTTTGATGTTTCAAATGTATGCATTAGAATAGCAACAAGGAAAATGTTATGAAAGCAGCAGATAAAACTTCATACAAGACAGCAAGCTTCTCTTCAGTATAAGTAAGAACAAATACCCTCCTTTTTATTTTTTTTTCATTTAATAGGAAGTTGTGCTCACAGTAACATCCTCCTGGGAGCGTTGTGCCAACATTCTGCCCTCCTGCATTTGGGAGAGTGATGGGGACTGTAGATCCACAGTGTCCCTTGTTCTGGAGCTGGACAATCCCACCTCCAGCTCTGGAAGGAAACTCTGTGTTTCCCAAGTAAGCACCACCCAAAAAAATCCGGGTTTGATGGCATTTAGTTTTGAGGGTGGGCAGGTAATAATGGCACCATTAGGGCCAAGAATGCTCTTGAACTTGATTCATCCTCCACACATCACTGGCAGTTGGCACTAATTTTAAGTTCTTGACAAAACAGAGGCTGGAGCTGATGACCTGGTTCCACTGACCTTGAAACAACAACCTCTGTGACCTCCAGGCAGTGACATCACCCTGCTGCTGCTCTGTCTGCTGCCTCTGGAGCAGAAGGGCTGCTGCTGGAATTCAGTTATTCCCTGTGCCTTCCAGAAAAAAGGGATTCCCGTGGGAACAGCAGGAGGTGAAGCAGGAGGAGCAAGGAGGGAACACAAAGGCAAGCACGTGGAGCAGAGCAGGGCTGATGCTTTATGCCAAGGCTCAGGCTGGAGAGGAATTTCTGCATCCCTCTTGCTTTTGTTGTGCCACAGAAATCTAATCCTGAAGGTTGTACAGAGATGACACACCACTTAAGTCCTTTATGGCCAAATGCTTTTAGAGTTTGTCACACACCAACAGAAGAGCTGTTCTGGTGCAGGGATTTCACGGGTTTGCCACATCATCAGGAAATTCAGATCTTTGGGGTGGAAGGGGAGGACTTGCCCTTACACACCAAGTGTAGGGTATTGCAGCTGCTGAGTTGCCATGTGACACTTTAATGTAGGTTTGTGATATTTTACTGGGGGTTTGCACCCCCGTTTTTCTCAAGAGTTGATGTATTTCTGTAGCATTTCACAGAAAGTGGGGAAAAGGTGTGATGCACATAACACCATCTGTTTGCAGGTAAATTAAAGAGGGCTTTCCTGGAGAAACGACTTTGTTCTGGGGCAGCTGCAGAACTCGCAGGGGGGCAGAAAGGCTCCACTGAGCTCTTAGTGCAGCTTAATGAAGAGTTTTGGGGGGCTCTCGGAGGCGAATAATTAATCTCGGTGGCATCAGAGGACGAGCGGACGCCGCCAGAAGGATGCTGGGGACACCGGAACAGCGGCACGGGCTCGGTGGTGCCAGCTCTGCCTTTCTCCCAGAAGGATGCGGGACACGGGACAGCGGCACGGGCTCGGTGGTCCCAGCTCTGCCTTTCTCCCAGAAGGATGCGGGGGACACGGGGACAGCGGCACGGGCTCGGTGGTCCCAGCTCTGCCTTTCTCCCAGAAGGATGCGGGGGACACGGGGAC
Source organism: Manacus vitellinus (assembly GCF_001715985.3). Classification (NCBI taxonomy): domain Eukaryota; kingdom Metazoa; phylum Chordata; class Aves; order Passeriformes; family Pipridae; genus Manacus; species Manacus vitellinus. The sequence goes on from NW_021940545.1 coordinate 3,638,064, forward strand.
AGCGGCACGGGCTCGGTGGTCCCAGCTCTGCGTTTCCCCGAGCGGGATTGGGGAGCGAGGAGCGGAGCCCGGCTCGCCCCGGGCGCTGCGGAGGCACAGCGCGACCTGCCGGGAATGCGGGAATGCTGCGCTGTTCTCCGGGATCGCACAGCCCCAGGAATGCCTTCCCCCTGCACGTGTGCACCTACATGTTCTCTCTCTCCTTCCCCCAAACCCCCCTCCAGGGATTTCAACATATAATCTCTCCCTCCCTTTCCATTCCTCTGGATGGAAAGCTACAATCAATCTAAATCTATTTGTGTTTTTTTTTTCTGTTTGTTTCTTTGTTTAAAATTAATAAAACAACTAAGAGTAAGCAAACTGTAGCAGAATCCCCAGGCAGGAAAAGGTGCCTGCTTAGGGGGCTGAAGTGCCAGCAAGGAATTCCCTAAGAAAAGTGGTGGTTTGGGGGGAAGAAAGAGGCATTTTATGGGTTCAAATCTCTGTGTGACTTCTGCTGTTTTACACAGCACCTTTAAATTTGAGCAGGGAGATGTTCCTTGCAGTCAGAAGACAAAAGACCTCAGGCACAGGGTGTGACTTGGGGATGGTCCTGGGCAGGGCCAAGAGTTGGACTCCCTGATCCCTGTGGGTCCCTTCCAGCTCAGCATATTCTGTGACCTTTCAATTCTGTCATATTTAAGCTGAAAAACTGTTTCTCCTTTCTCTTGTATGATGTCTAATGTATCACATGCATCTTTGTCATTTTAGATGAAAGATGATGACAATGTGCTACTAGGAGGACAAAGTTGGAAACCCACAGATGGCAGATGCAGGATTATAAAGGCTCAAAACCCCCAAAAATTCTGTTTCACGACGGGAGACTTGATTCTGCAAGAGCAATATCTCCATTACAAAGTCTCTTGGTCTTCTAAGGGGCTTGGAAATGGTGTATGTCCATGTTCACTGACAGCTGGGAGGATATCCAACCTTATTCCTGTCTCAGGAAAGCAGCAGCCAAGGTAAGGCAGCAACATTTGCTGAACAAGCTTTTCTCTCCAAAAATGCACGAGCTAAAATAATTGATGCATTTGTGTTGTTTTACTAGCGGCGAGAAGTCAGAAATTAAATGAGCAAATGTGAATGAATACGTGTGGCAATCTGACACACTAATGGGTTTTCATCCACTGCTGAAGTGAATGAGCTGAGGAGAGTCTTAAAAGCATATCTGTGAAAGTGCCACCTCATTAGGCTGGGATTGGTAAAACAGCCCTGCAGTTCCAGCACACAAAGCCTTGCCTACGTGCAGATGCACTGCTGGATGTTATTGGCACAGAGTCCCAGAAAACAATACCCCAAAGCCCCTGGACTGACAGCAGGGCTCAGAATTTCCAGGATGTGTGTGTACAATAACACACCTCCAGACATGGCCTGCATTAAAAAAAAAAAAAGTGTTTATTTAATTTATGGCCACATGTCAGCAACGTGCAGGAATGCAGCTCCCATGTGTTTCTTGGATGTGGAGCAGGGAATTTTCAGCCCAGCCTTGTTTGCTGCTCCAAGGGATCCCAGTCCCCAGACCCTGCCAGGCCTCTGTGCATGCACAGGCTCTGCCTGATGGGAGGCTGCTCCACGTTTAAGGAAGCATTTCCCTGGCAGGGAGCAGGGCTGTGGAAGGCAGGAAAAGCTCACAGGCAGCTTGGGCAGTGTCCTTGCTGGGGCACTTCTTGTTCACAGAGGGGAGGACTCTCTAAAATCCAGTCCTTATTCTTTGTCCTGGCAGGAAAACAGTTGTCAGAGCCGAGGATAAATTAGAACAGCCTGGGTTTTCTCTGGGACATAAGGATGGCAAAGGGACTGGGCCTTGTGGGCCCTCAGGGAAAGCAGAAAGGGAGAGTAGTAAATCAAGACCATGCACCATCTGTGAGTAGTGGAGAGAGGTCCTGCAGCGTGTGTGTGACAGAAAACAGGGCTGTTGGTCGGGATGGAGCAGGTTTTTCAGGAATGATGGAGAATCCCACTTTGTTACACTGCGTGGGGAGATGGATCTGGCAAAAAAAAGGATGCAGTGCTAATGCAGGCAGGTGTTGGTGTAGGGAGAACATGTAAGACAGCAGAGTCACTCCAGGTGCAGCTTAAGGTATTAATGGGGAACTATCATTTGGAATATTGGGGATGGGGTGGGTGAGGAGGGGGGCTGGGTCCACCTGAAGACTGCAGAGCTGTTCCCAGCATTGGGAACTGTGCATCAGCTGGAAGTGGAGGTGCACAGGTGTGGGAAGGGCACAGCTGGAGCTGTCTGTAGTTTCGGATATTCAGAGGATCCAGGTGCTGGCAGGTACACGAGGAACGCATTTTAAAACCTGGGTGTGGAAAGAGAGAACTGAATGAGCCTTTATAACCCCCCAGGCACCCTGTGAAGGCAACCAGAGAAGCCTCCCCGTGCTACAGATTTCTGCTGCCTGGATTTGGGAGTGCGTGGGAAGGGTGCCTACATCCATTACATTCAACATCTCTAAATTGGCATCCATTATCCCGGATGACTTCTCTGCAGAGCACTGCTCGTTTCAGACTGGCTGGAGGCAGCTCTGGGGGAGCAGCAGTGAGAAGTGTGGAGGGGGTCTCTGGGTTTTCAGGCTCTCTCCTCCTGTTTTTGGTGGCCGGGAGGGCTGGGGTGGCCGTCTGGGAGCCGGTGGTGGGTGTGTGCTGGCTCCTGGCAGCGAGGAGGGGCTGTGCAGGGGCCGGGCCGTGCTGCTGTTCAGTGGAGAGGACGTTGGCACCGAGGCTGATGTGATGGGGATGGCAGAGGGAGCCGCCGGGGCGGCTGTGCCAGGGAGCCCAGACACGCAGGGCTGCGTTCCCACTCCCAAATCCCAGCCCCGGGGACCGTGGCAGTGAGGGATTAGTGGGGGCAGGGTGCTGAAATTATTTTTATCTCCTCTCCTTGTTGTGCCTGTGCACAAGTGCCAGCCTTTTCAGCCTTTTCTCTTTTTTTTTTTTCCTCCTGCGAAGCATTAACTGGGTGGGTTGCCATGGCAACCCCCGCATGATAAGTTGGGCTGCCTCTCGCGGAGATTTCTCTTCCTACAGTCAAGATCTCCCTCTCTTTCTCTCTCTCTGACATTCCATCCCCTTCCCCATTTCCCCTGGAGTGCCAGGATGGCTGAGGGCTCCCACCCGGAGGCATCGGGGCTGTGTCGGGGCAGGAAGGAGCAGCACATCCCGTGGGATGTGCTTGGAACAATCCCTGCTCTCCATCCCTTGTGCAGCTCCCAGTTCAAACGGGCTCCCAGTGCAACATCCCTTTTACTTGCAAGTTTTCCTGAAGAGGGTCGGGAGGTGTTTGTTGCTTGTTCTAAACAGACATTGGAGTAGTTCCCAGCTAAGCCCAGATTACAGCAAGAATGAAACTGTGTTATTCTTTCGTTCTAAATGCAAACAGTGTCTCTGAAAGAGTAGAGAGAAGTTTTCTTTGAAAACAAAAGCCAGCACAGGTTGTGGCAGGTTAATAAACCACAGGTATTTATTTCAAATCACCTTTGATCTCGTCTGTGGTACATGAAAGATGCTCTAGATAAGGAATCCCAGGTGAAGAATAAACTTCTCCAGAACTGGAGAAGAGGGTGTGATCTCCCTGACCTGTAACTCCTCAGGTTAAAATCCACCCAAATCCAAGGCCAGTTTCACCAGAGGGTTTTTTTTTCACCTCAGGGCCCAGTTTCCCTTCTTTAAATAGCAGCTACTACACTGGTCTAGCATGAACTGCTTGAGGTTGGTACCTGAGTGATTCTCATTGCTTTTTTAAGATGTTTGTAATTTAAATTGCTTGGCAGGTGAGTTCTGGAGTGCCTGGGGTTAGAGAGAAAAGGTTTCTGTTTCTACCTGAGCTCTGCAAAGCTGAAGCAGGAGCAGAAAGGGTTGAGGGGTCAGTCAGTGGCTCTGACCAAGTCAGTGCTGTAAAGCTGCTGCTTCCTCTTAATCCTCTTGGACCCTCTCTCTGCTCCCTGGCAGGATTCTCTGTGATAGATGTAATTAGAGCAGCAGGAGCACAAACAGTGCAGCTCTGCTGATCCCTGCCCTGGGTTTGCTGGCAGGGCTTCCTGGGAATAGATGTGACTTCCACGGTCCTTTGTGAAACAGGTGGTTGTCAGACTGGACAGGCAGGGACATTGTCCAGTGGCTCCTGTGCCTGTAAAACCCCACCATCAGCACTCATCCACCACACATGGGCTGGATTGTTCCAGAAGGGCTGGGAGCAAATCCTGAGGCTTAACCTGCCCTTCCCTTTGTGGAGCTGTGAATACAGGGAGGGTGCAGTGGGAGAAAAGAAAATACTTTAGTGGCTACATTAAACTAGATCCTTCCATCAGCTCTGGCTGTTGTGGCTGCTGTTTCATCTTCCCGTGGAGAAAAGTCAGATTTTAAGGTTTGGACATCCATGATGGATGGTTTCTAAGGGGAACTGGAAGTCTGTTGCTGGCATCTGCAAATTGCAAGTTGTTTGTCTTCTCAGTCATACCTGGCTCCTGGAGACGCATTAAATAGGTGTTTTCTTTGAGAATTTTGCTGGTAGGAGGACAAATAAAGAAAGAAGGAAGGAAAGAAAGGAAGGAAGGGAAGGAAAGAGGGAAGGAAGGAAAGGGAGGAAAGGAAGGAAGGAAGGAAAGAAGGAAGGAAGGAAAGGGAGGAAAGGAAGGAAGGAAGGAAAGAAGGAATGAAGGAGGAAAAGAAGGAGGGAAAGAAGGAAGGGAAGGAAGGAAAGGAAGAAGGAAGGAAGGAAATAAAGGAAGGAAAGGAAGGAAGGAAAGGAAGGAAGGAAGGAAGGAAGGAAAGGAAGGAAGGAAAGAAGGAAGGGAAGGAAGAAGGAAGGAGAGAAAGAAGGAAGGAAAGCAAGGAAAGAAAGAAGGAAGGAGGGAAAGAAGGAAGAAAAGAAGGAAGGAAGAGAAGGAAAGAAGGAAGGAGGGAAGGAAAGAAGGAAGGAAGGAAAGAAGGAAGGCTGGGAGCAGAGGGACAGTGAGACCTGCCAGCCAGCATGTAGGGGCTGCCGTGGCTGTGGTTGGTCCCTGCTGGACTATTTTGGGCTGCAAAGGTTTCAGGGCTCACAGCAGCTGTGGGTTGGAACAGGGCAGAGTAACCTGTGCTGTCAGCACAGTGAAGCAGAGCAAGGAATGAGGAGGATGTCCTTAGCTGGGAATTACTTGGAGCCGTCACAGGAGCCTGTGAAGGGTGACGTGGAGGCAGTGGCTGTGTGTGGCTCTTGGCAGATGATGAATGCAGCCTGCTGATACAAACACAATTAGGTGATGTCTAGGAAAAGTGCTGGCTTTGTTCTGTGCCTGCTCTGCTCAAGCAGTGCAGGGGCCTGAGTGCAAGTGTGTGCCCTCAGCCCCCGTGCCCCCCCAGGGCTGGGACAGTGACACCACCAGCACTGGGTGCCCAGCTGAGAGCCCGTGTGCAGCTGAACCTGGTGCTTTCTGCTGGCTCCAAATGCCCCTGTTTGGGTGGGTCTGGCCATCTGCACTCTGAGTTTTGGCACTGCCAGTGGCTCCCATGTCGTTCCCCCGTGGGGGTGGTCAGGTTTAATTGTGCTGTGTATCGAGCTGCAGATGCTTTAGAAAGAGGGAGCGCATTTAAAAAGCACTTCATTTCCCCCTCTCTGTCCACTGTGACCTTCAAAGTTGGAGGAACCCTCCGGGGCATGGTGGCCACGGTCCAAGGAGAGAAAGCCCAGCCTGCTGCTGGCATTAAACTCCCGGGAATCAGGCTGGAACATGAGGCGAGAGGATTTCCCAGTATTTCCAACTGTGACCTTCAGAGCCGTGCAAATGTTAGTATTAAACTTATTACAGCAGAGGCCTTTCTGTGACCCTGCAGGGATAACTCCCCCCACCCTTCCCCCTTGGCTTTTTTTGGAGGCAGGACAGTGATGCTGATATGTGGTGCTGAGCCACAGAGACAGGACAAGGAGTGAGGGGTGCAAATTGAAATTCAGGTTGGGTGTTAGGGAGGAATTCTTTACCGTGTGGTGGTGTGACAGGTTACCCAGGGAGGTTGTGGATGCCACATCCCTGGAAGTGTTCAAAGCCAGGTGGGATGTTGGAGCAACCTGGTCTGGTGGAAGGTGTCGCTGCCCGTGGCAGGGGGTGGAACTGGGTGGTGTTTAAGGTCCATTCCAGTGTGATTCTGTGATATCCCCCCTCTAGCCAAGGAGAGAGGGAGGCAGCCCAGGGGTCACTGGAGCCCCGGGGAGCGGGAGGAGCCCTGCACGCCCCGGGGCCGGTATGTGTATGTGTTCTGCGCATGCCTGTGCCGATCGGCCGAATGCCAAACCTAAACTCCGCCGGGCTGCTACCAGCATCCTCAGGATGGACATCCTCCTCCCGCCCCAGGACCTTGCCTCCAGCAATCCTCTGGCATCCTCCCTCTCCGCCCGGGATCCGCGCCCCGCATCCCGCGCGGAACAAAGATCGAGCGGCGGCCCGCGCCCCGCGCGGGGCACCGCTGCTGCTTCGCTGCTGCTGCTGCCACTCCAGGCAATCCTCACCGCAACCTCCCGCCTCCCTGCCCGCGCCGCGCACTTCACCTCTCCTGCACCCGCGGCCCACCAGCGCAAATCCATCCCCCCGCAGCGCCCGAGAGGGCCGGCCCCGCGGAGCCCGGCGTGGAAGCTGTCTCGGCCGGGCTCTGTCCGTGGTGCTGGCCCGCCGCCTCCCTCAAAGCCCTGCCCTCGCCGCGGCTCGGGCCACCGCCAATCCTCCGCCCGCGCTCTCCCAGCCGCGCCCGCGGCTCGCCGCTCGCCACGCCGACATCCTGTTGCAGCCGCGCCCGCTGGCGAGGAGCGGAGCAGCATCTTCGGGAAGGAGCCTCTGCCCAGGCTGAGCGCTCGGAACAATGGCTGCGCTGCCGCCGAGGCTCTGGGCGTCCTCGCTCGTGCTGGTGCTCTGGGGTAGGTGCTTCCATTCCCACACCTCCTAAGGACGCTGCTTGAAATTTCCTAGCAGGGCTCCCCTTCACGCCGCTTTCCCAGCGGCTCTTTATTTGTTTTGCTTTGTTTTGTTGACAAGAGAAGGGGATTACGTTCGTGCAGAGTTTTGGTGTGAATGTGACGGAGTTGGTAGGAGCAGAGAAAAGCCCTCGGTGCTGAGGAGACTCACGGCACAAAGCATGTGCATGTCCTCTGCTGTTTGCTGTTGTTTGGAAATTTGCAGTGTAATTTAACGTTTAGTCGCCTTCAGGGAGGGTGTGCAGAGCATTAAGCCGTGTGTTGGTGCTTAGTTTCCGTGTAGTCTGTACAAACTGGAGTAAATCAGTTTATTGCAATTGCAACTGCCACAGGGGAAGGGGGGTTGGTCTTGCCAACACGGCCACATTTTGATGTGCACGTCCCTCCAGCCCTGTGTGTTGGGTGCATGTCTGTGTATGTGTGTGTGTGTGTGCATCTGATTTTACTGGCATAAAGCAGGATCCTGTAGCTTTTCCTTATTTCTCCCTGAACGCTGGTGCTACTCATGGAGCTGGTAGTACGGGAGAATTGGAATGGGGCTGTTTCCAGGAATAGTTCCCGGGATCATACAGTGCTCCAGAGAGCGGGTTAATGGTGTCTCTGAGGCTGGGGAGGAGGGAGCAGCCAGCAAAGTCAGCGTCTGGGCTCTGGAGACAGGCTTGGGCAGACAGAGCCCAGTATTGTTTAGCCCAGGGGACAAATGTCAGCAGGGATTTGGGCTGAGACGTTGTGCTGAAACGATCCTTTCCTGCCCAAGTCTGTGCTTTCACATGCAACGATTTTCCCCTTCTTTGCAAGAGCAGTAGCTGAGAGTTTCCAGCATTAGCACAGACCTGATTGGAAGCATTTTGAGCAGGAATGCATGTGAAATCAATAACTCCTCCTGCTGCCAAATTCACTCATGTCCAAACCCCTTGGTTCCCAGTACTGCCCAGGAAGCCCAGAGACAGGAAGGGTGGCAAATCCTCATGGATTCTGAACACATTGATGGATTAAAGCATCCAGACCTTTTAACTTAGCACAAAGAGCGAGCTGTTCCTCCACACTGGAATTCTGGGCTTTCCCTCACCCCAGACTGTAATTGCTGCTGGAACAGGAGCATGCTCAGCACGCATGGGAGGGAATGAACAATGCCTTTAAAGTGGCATTAATTACGAGGGGAGGGATGAAAGTTGTGGCAAAGGACATGCTGGAGAGGTGAATCTGTGTGAAATGATCAGCCTCTGTTACTTATTATGAATTATTAATATCTCAGAGAAGGAAGCTTGGTAAAATTTGACATTTGAGACTTAATCTGTTGTCAGACGGTGCTGGTAATGAATCAAACCATTTTCCATGAGGGATGATGATGTGTTCATAAATGCTAAGATGTGGATGACTGATGTCTCTCTAATTCTATCTTAACACTACTTCTCTGCTGCTCCTTTCCCCCCAGCTGGTGTTTGTTCTGCAGTCTGTGTTGAAGTCCCATCTGAGACAGAGGCTGTCCAAGGAACAGACATGAAGCTGCTCTGCATCTCCTGCATGAAGAGGGAAGAGGTCACGGCCAGCACGGTGGTGGAATGGTACTACAGGCCCGAGGGTGGAAAGGATGAGCTCGTATGTATGTTTGGGAACTTGTTTTCATAGGTCTTACAGTGAAACACAGCCCAGTGAACCCGTGTGGGAGAAGCCAAGAGGTATTTGTGGGGGTGTAAGTTTGTCCTGGGGCAGGATCCCCAAGGAGGACTGTGCAAGGGAGGGAGAGAGACCCAGATATGAACAAAACCTTTCTGCCACATTCTGATTCCAGGTCTATAGAAATGCCCCATGGACTGCTTTTGTAGCTTGGCAGAGAGGTGAGCTTGGAGTTCAGCTCTGAGCTGCAGGTCTTCACAATTTCTGCAGCATTTTCACCCAGCACCAATTTTGAACAGCAACTAAAGTGTCTTTTCCTTGCTTAGCCCATTTTCACACTTGGGCACAGCATGAACCCATGGCAAGAAAAGCTAGAATCTGTTCCAGAGTTCAAACATTTGGGTCATGGATACATGAATGCCAGTTTCCAGTTCATTCCTTGAATACCTCAAGTCCAGTATCTAAGGATATCAAGAAGGGAAGCAGAAGTATGGAGTGACACTTGGTACCCTTGGCCAGTTCTGAGTCTCTTCTGAATCCCAAAGCTGTTATCTTGGAAGGTAAACTGGCCTCCAGGGAAAGTGCAGGACAGGATTTACTTTATTTTGCCTCAGGGAAAGCAGTGTGGTCCTGACTGTGGGAGGATCTCTGGGGCTTGTTTTTGGATCCCTGTCAGGAAAAGGTAAAATCCATTTCCAGAGTGAATCAAAATGGAAATTGCACAGATGGGGGCAACTGGGATGCAAGAAAGGATGGTGAAATGGAGATAAAGCTGAGTGCACATTTCTTTCTAGCTATTTTATCTGAGTATGGAGCATTAGATCAGTGGCTGCATTTCATCTTGTCTGAGCAGGGCCAGGCAAGATGACAAATATTCTTCTGTCTGACAACTAAAGGGACCACGCTAAGGGAGTGGGGATGGGGATTCACTTTCAGAGTGATTTATTTACCAGTGGCAACCCAAAGAATGCCAATGGAGGTGAGCTGGGACAGGCAGTGTAGTGATGGGGACTGTGGTCAGCCAGAATATCCCACTGTCATTTTTATCCTTCACCTCAGCCCAATATCCCAGGGCTTCCTGAAAATGACTGTTTGTCTTTGCTGTAAATATTCTGTGGTTCTTTCTCAAGATGATCTTACATGCAGTGGCTGACAGGCACAAAGACTTGCAGGATCCCAGTTTTTAGTTCCATTGCTGCTTTTTCGTGCCACTGTCCACATGTGTCAGTGATTTTGTGTGCCTCAGTTTTTCTGCCCCAGTGATGGAGATGCCAGTTTTCAGATAATTCAATTCTCTGTCTTTTCTAAAGTCATCTGATATTTTGAGGGAAAGGATGATGGAATATGAATAGCTGCTGTTACTAAGGGAGCCCAGAACATCCACGGGTGTAGCTAGAGGGGGATGCTGTTCCCGTCAGTGATTAACCAGAGTTGCCTTTCACGTTCCCTCACAGATCTACGAGCACAGGAAAACCAACCAAGAATTCCAGACCCGCTTCAGCGGTCGGATACAGTGGAACGGGAGCAAAGACATGCAGGACGTGTCCATCACCGTGGTAAACGTGACCCTGAACGACTCTGGCATCTACACCTGTAACATCACCCGGGAGTTCGAGTTCGAGATCCACCGGCCCCTCTTCACCAGCTCCCGGCTCATCCACCTCACCGTGGTGGAGGAGGGTAGGACGGGCTGGCAGGGAGGATGTTGTGCCCCCTCTGGCCGTGGGTGTTGTCCTCCAGGGATGGGGTTTGTCGTGGCAGTGCAGGAGAGGGTGGCTGAGCTGCCACACTGTCTGTGCTTGCCGGGGCTCAGCAGGACGGACCTGCCCGCTGTTTGCTGGCTGCAAACAGGGCTGTGTGTGAGCGTGGGGAGGCACAGCCAGCCTGGCAGGCCGGGGCACAGCTGGGCACAGCTGGGCAGGCGCGAGCAGGGGTTTCCAGCTCCTCCTGCGGCGGCTCCGGGATGCTACAGCACCGCCTTTCCCAGGGAGCCGCAGCGTTCCTTGCTGCCGCCCCCTCCCTGCGGGAACGGCTCATTCTCCATTTTGATATCACTCTCCTGCTTCCACCCTCCTTCCCTCCCCGGTGCTCCTGAGTCTTTCTGTTCCTCTTGGGTTTGCTCGGTTCAGCCTGGAACCCCGGCTTGCCAGAGAACAGTGGGAATTCTGCTGTTCTTTCAGAGAGGGGCGGGAGCTTTCAGCCCTCCTGTTTTCCTGCTGGGTGTTCCCCTCCCTCTTCCCCACAAGCATCTCCGTGTTTTGATCTCAAGTAGCACCAGCGAGTAGGACACAGGGAGGAAACAGGGAGGAAACAGAGCGTGAGGATGAGACAGGCCAAGGGTGAGCAATCCCTGTGGATGTGGGGGTGGCACAGAATGTGAGGATCACATCATGTCTGATCCCCCTGGAGACACCCGGTGGGATTGCTGCTGTTGGCAGCCTCTCCTGGTCCCTCTCTTTTACCCCCTCACAGCCTAGTGGCACCTGGGTATCTCTGGCAAGGAGATATCTTCATCTAGGAAGGATGACACAAGGGTGGGACGTGTCCATGGAGCTGCTGTGCTCCCACGATCAGAGACTGTTTCATTTTCTTGAACAGCTGGAGAAGACTTCACCTCTGTCATCTCAGAAATTATGATGTATATTCTGCTGGTCTTCCTCACCCTGTGGCTGCTGATAGAAATGGTCTATTGCTACAGGAAAGTCTCCAAGGCAGAGGAGGCTGCCCAGGAAAACGCGTAAGTGTGGAACCTCTGGAGGTCCCAGTTGTTTTGCCAGGGTTCTTCAGGTGTCCCAGGCCAGATCAGACTGCAAGAAAACTGAACCTTGCTATTGCATGGTCTAGTTGGGTGTCCAAAAATCCTTGTAATGTTTAGGAGTACCAAGAGGCACTTCCACAGTGCAGGTGGGGAGCGTGGCCACACTGTGGTATCCCAGAGATGCTCTCCTGGAAGGGCTGGTTTCTTACTGGCCCGTTCCCATCTTTCTCCACACTTGGCATGGATAAGGGTGCTCTTTGTACATAGCAGGAAGGCTGTATGTGTAGGATTTTCCAGTAGGGAAGACTCTGTGTTTGCTCCTGACTATGCCAAGGGGAGTTTCCCGCCCCGAGCATCTTCTACAGGTGACGTTTGTCACCTCAGAGACACCTCCAGGGGAATGGACCCAAACTGACTTTTGCACTGTAGCACTTGGGGTTATGCTTTCCTCCTTCCCTTTCAACTACAGGACAGACTATCTTGCGATTCCATCAGAAAACAAGGAAAACTGTGCCGTGCCTGTGGAGGAATAGCGGAGAGGAGACAGCAGAATGAACGGCACCAAGGTAGGGCATGAGGAAACTCAGTCACTGCTTCTGTGTGTCCACCTTCCAGCCTCCCTGAAGTGAGTTAGGTGCTGTAGGGCTGGAGAACAGGCGGATGGGAGACTCCTGGAGCACGGCTGTGCTCCTCCTCTGGGCCTCAGAAGCAACACAGGTGCCTTTAGGTGGTGGGTGTAATCATCCTACTTTAAACCCCAAACCAACACACACATTCACTTTTGTGATGGAATTACACCTCCTCTGCCCCTTCCCGTTGAGCTGGGAATCATCAGCACCCCCTGCAGATGGGGAGCTGTGCCCACGAGGGCTGCAAGGGCTCCATCCCCAAAGGAAACATCTGCTGGGAAGGATTAAAACCTTTTAAATTCTTGCTCCTGTCCCGTCAGCTGCTGTGCTAATCCCATCACAACCCTCACTTTGGTGAGGTCCAAGAGGGCTTCTCTCCCTTGCAGGGGCTCTGAAGACAGAAGGACCACATCATGCCAGCCAGGTTTGAGGGGAGCTCTGCGCCGCCGGGAGGAAACACGGGGAAGTGTAAATTCTCTTCCATTTGCCTTGGACTCTGTACAGCCTTGACTTTGGTCTCATGACTCCATCCTGAGCTGCCAGCCCATTGCTAAAGGACTCTTCTGTTGAAGCATGCTGAGCAAAAGGCACAGGGGTGTGGGCAGCACGGCTCCTTCCCAAGTTTCAGTTCCATCATCACCTCAATGGCTTTGTAAATGTTACCTGTCATTCCTTAGCTGCTGTCACCACCACCTTTATTTGCTAAATATGCTAGTTCTCCATTGCAGAGGTAAAGGGTATGGATGTCATGTCACTCTGACCTGCAGGACTGGGGATGAGGGCATTTTAGGGTGATGTTCCACCACGTATTGCAGACTAAACAGTCTTACTGGTGTCAAAACAGGAAGAATTTATTTAATTAGCTGCTTGGTAAATTGGTCTGGACTTTGAGCTGCCCATGCACAGGCAGAGTAGGGTGGGACTGTAATGCACTAAAATAGTTAAAAATGCACAGTAGGAAGGATGGGCCCCTGTGCCTGGAGGCACCTGATTCTGGAGGGAATTGAGAACAGATCCTGAAATATTCCTGCTTTGGGAGGCAGGATGATGTAAGTATGAGAATCCCCTGTGTCCCTCCTTTCATTTAGCAAGTGTCAATATTCTCAGCTCCTTCCATCTGCCTTGCACAGCAGGTTTACTCCTGGAGTACACAGACACACAGTGGTAGGAGTAACCTGTGGAGCCACGTCCTGCAACAGCAACCAGGCAAGTAGGACAAGGTATGGGATCCACCTCCTTCTGGGAAACCCCGGGAAGGAAGGCAGCCTCATGCAAGAGAAATAACCAGGAGGCAAAGCCCTCACAGGAGGACAACACCTTAGTGAAATGGTTGTACATTTTACATTCTTCTCTCATGCTACAGCACAGCACCATCTAGAGGGACAGACAGAAAACACCCATTTTTCCCAGTTAGTCCTAATTCTTGTGCTAATTGCTCACTGGTTTGAATAGTCAGCATTCATTCTAAATGACCCCCTGCTGCCCAGGAATCACGCTCTAAATTCCCTCTTTCCTGTGCAAACTTACCTTTTCAGAGGGTTAAGCAGAGTAAAGTTTGTTTTCTGGCCTCCCATGTAGATCAGTTGAGCTCAACAAGTGGGACTGGAAGGGGGGAAAAAGGCAGAAAGATTGGCCAGGGTGGAATTGTACCTTAAAGTGGGGGAGGTTTGGGTTTGTCCTATGGCAGATGTTACATCCCTGCTGCAATGGAGCCTGTACTGCTTGCTAGAGTTGACAAATTTTGCTACACTGATGCTTCCAAGTAGTTCCAAAGTGCTTGTGACTCCAGGCATGCTTCCCACCTATGGAATTCCCTCTGCTTTGTTCTGCTGCTTTTTATGTGTTTGCTAAAAATCACGGAAATTACTCCATTTGTAAGTCAGGCCCAGGCCAGATTTCTAACTGGCAGCTGTTCAACAACCCTTTTTTTAGAGTGGGTGTCTAGTAAACTACTACAGTGCAGTAGGATTGCTCCCAAATCCAGAGCCAAGTCTGGCAACTGGAGCACACTTTCCACTTGTAGTCTGGGCACCAGTTCCCTAAAACCTAATATCCAAAAGGGGGGGGAAAGCAGCCCCTCTTCAAGTTCAGCTGGATGTTATCATTTTCCCTACAATGATTTGCCTGCATTATTCCAACTCCAAACCTACAGCAAGAGAGGAGGGAGCAGATTTTAACTCCAGAGTTTCCAGCACTGACCACGACAATGAGCCCATGGAGATTTGATTTTGTTTTTTTTTAGGTAAGGTCACAAAACTTCTCTCTCACTTCAGCTCTGCTCCCCAGCCCCTGTGAAGCACTGAAAACCCTCTGGTTAAGTCAAAAAAAGAGTAAACTAAGAACTTCTTGAGAGCTACCTCAGGTGGTAAAGAAGGGCCGTCCCCTCGTCCTGCACCTCCCCGTATCCCACACGGGCATCTCCTGGAGATGCTTTTTGTGTTTTTGGGACACATCTTTCACTTTTCCAGTTCCTGCAGACAGATGTGGTGTTGTAGGCAGGAGAAAAAAAGTTTTGCTGGAGAATCTCACAGAGTAACAAGTGAAAAACTGGGGTTTTTTCAAGGCTGGTGGTAAAGGTTGGTCTCTGCAAAGACTCTGTGTTCGGGCACGACAGGAGAGACTCCAGAACAGGCAGGATAATAAAGAGAACAAAGACACACACTGTCTGGTTGATAAGAGTTTTTAATTGATACCGTACTTCCATGTACTAGCTACTTACACCAGGTTTGGCTGCAGAGCCTTTACAGTTCCTAGAGGTCCTAGCAGGTCATTCCAGCAGCGTTTCACCGCGGTTTGCGCACAGCGCAAAGGTCCCGACAGTCACACCACGCCTAAAACCACCCCACTGGGGGCTTTCCCCACCCCACAGTTCACCTCAGTGCTCCAGCCCCCCCCTGTTCCCAGGCTCTGGTGGTGAATTCCAGGAGGGAAGTGCAGGACCCACTCCCTCGTCAGTCTGCAGTTACAGCGGTTCAGGGGCGCGGGGGCCGGGCGGGGAGGACACGTTCCAGGTTTTTAGCAGCTTTATCCAGGCCTGGAGATGAACTGCCACGGGAATGGTGACATCCCAGTGATGGGAGACGAACTGCCACGGGAATGGTGACGTCCCAGAGGTGCCACAGCCACCGCGAGGCCACTCCTGGGCGGTTGTGCTGCTCTGCTGCTCCTCCCTCCCTCCGTGTCCAGAGCCAGGTCAGTGCTTCCATCTCTGCCCTGTAAGTGCTATTCCACGGGAGGTGGGCTCGTGGAGATGGGAATGACACAGCTCCACCCCTGTCCCCGTTGGAGAAAGCTGCTGTTTTGGAACAGTTGCTCTCCCGAATCCCAATTCCCAAACGGAGACACGACCACGTGGCTCTAGAACCTGAGCTGCACATTGGTTTTATTCCCTAACTATTCTGGGAGTCTGGGATGGGGAAAGTGGCCTTGAACGTTAGCAATGGAATTGGCCTAAATGAGTGAGGTAACAGAAACGGCCAGAGGAGGAACCTCCCTGAGCCATGTGCAAATATAACTCCTTCAGCAGAAGGAAGTCCTTTTCCCTACTGAAAAAAAAAATAAAATAAAAAGTAAAACACATTCACTTAAAGAGCATACAGACTGCAGGAGGGAAAGGCAGGCAGGGACAGCACCAGGTCAGTCCATCTATGACACAGGGAATGATTGTCCAGCAGCAGAGGTTTGAGGGGAGAGGGAAAAGCCATAGCAAGCACTGCAAAACGTGGGAGAGGAGGGCATGGCACACCACGTACTCATGCTAAGGGATAAGCCCATGCTGTCTGCCTAGATCAGGGAATGGCCTCAACCAGCAGTCCATCAAGACACGAGGAGATTATTTGGCCAGTGTGCACATCTAGAAAAAGGAAGGTATTATGGCACAGAGAGACTCGTGCTGTGGGGACTGCGAAGCACAGAGAGCAGAGCGTGTCCGGGGAAAGACGGGCTGGGACATCAGCACAGGAACCACACTGACACTGCTCTGTGAGCCACTCACCTCGGGGGCTTTGGTTTGAGAGTCTCTGCTTCGAGTTTTGCGTTGAGCAAGCCCCTGCCAGGAGTTTTAACTAGTGCTGAGACTGGCTGAAAAGACTTAAGTCAGAGAGTCCACGTGACTGTGCCATGAAACGTGGCCGTGGCAGCAACCCTGGCAGGGATCCCACCAGGAGATCTCCTGGAGTTGAGCAGGGATCTGTCAAGAGCTGTGGGATGACAGCAGCTGGCTGGGAAAACAGGATGGAATTGCTTCCCCCTGAGCCAGGCACTGTTCTTCAAACAGCGATTTTCAGACTGATTTTTCTGCATGCTGTGGAAGCAGAAAGTTCCACCTCTGAATTAGGAAGTGGTTTGTTTCTGTCCTCACTGGGAAAAGCAGACACTGGCTGAGAGAGTGCTCCTGGTTAGAACAGTTAGTTAGTGCAGCAAATCCAAAAGGTCTTGAGCAAGTACCCAGACCAAAAGTGTCTCCAGTCACTACCTGGAAAAGAAATTTCTACCTTCTTGTATAAAGGTAAGAAAAAGTTTCTTATGTAGGACACATGGACAGTGCTGAGGAGGCAAGCAGGCTGAAAAGTCTGTCCCCATCTACACCCAGATGAGCTACTGAACAGGGTCTGTCTGATAAGAACACAGACCAGCATTCCAAAATCAGCATTCCAGCCTTCCTAGAGGAGATATGCCAATGCAAGGCATCATTATTTCAGAGCCAGTTTTGTGCCAGGGCTTCAAATCCAGCAAAGCTTTGTGCTTTGAAACCCTTCCCCTTTTAATACAGGCTCATGTTCCACTAAAGGCACGTTGCATATCTCTGAGGTTTGTCTTTATTAGATCTAAAGCAGACAAGAGGGCTCAGGTGTCACCCAGCAGACAGGCACAGCCTGAGCTGTGTGTAAATGCAGGCTCTGTCAGCAGCAGTTCAGGTGTGTTAGGGGAGATCAAAGCCCCGTGACTTCTTCTTTTTCCTCTTCTCCCAAAAGACATGAGGGAGCCAGAGAGGATTTATGCAGAAGTTGGTGTATGCTAATATCAAGTAATATCGAAGTTTTGTGACTGAAGCATGCCTGGGGTTATCAGCAGAGCACCCAAAAACAAGGTTATCCTGTAAATCCACAGCTCACTCCTCTCCTGACCACTGCAGGTACCTTTTTCTCTCCTAAGTGGAACGTGCAGCCCCAGCACTGCCCCTGTCTTGGGCATCTTACACCTGGAATAACCTGTCTTTTGGTCCTCCCCAAGACACAGGTGCTGCACTGGATACATTTGGAATGCCTGATGGCACGGCAGTTACCCAGGCCTCAAATCCACCCTGAGCTCATCCCAGATGCCATAACCCCAACAGCTCCTTCAAGGTAAGCATTAGGTGTGTGTTCATCAGAGGTGAGGTTGTATTAGTGAGTTATGTCCCTTCTCCCATAAAAACAGATACCCAAACTGGCAGATTGAAGCCTCCTGCTCCCCCTTCTCCCCCCCCTCACTAGGGAGCATCTCACTTGGCAGGAACTGGGCTCCTACCTGCTGGCATTAGTTTGCATGCCTGGCTGGAGAAATGCCTTTTTAAAAACCCCTGTTTTTTTTTTTATTGTTCCTATCCTGCAAATCAAACCCCAGCTGTGCTCACCTGGCAGATGTGCAGGGTGGGAAGGACAGAGGGAGGGCTGGGCAGGGGAATGTGTCTGCCACGAAAATAATGTGGGATTTCTGGCACAGATGAAGTGCAGAAGCAAAACCCTGACAGTGGAAGCCAAGCTATGACTTGGCTGGGATGCTGAGGGAAGTACCACCCCCTGGAACATTATTCAGGTTGCTCAACCTCACTCCTAAAAAGCATTGCTGATTTCTCCAGGAAATACAATCATGGTCCCAAACTGTCTATGGCTCCAGAAGGAATTAACCTGTCAGCTGGGACTGATCAGGAGCAGGTGATTCCTATCACAGCTTTCTACACAAAGGCATCTAAGTGAAAATACCCCCAGGTTTTGTTTAAGCCCTCACCTTTAATCTGAGCTTTGTTTGAGCCCTCACCTTTAGTGCCATTGTGGGTTTTGCCTTGAGAAAAAGACCTTGCTTTTCCCCTTTTTTATTATTACTGTGATAAATTAAGAGGCAATAAAAGATCAAGGATCCTATCCAACTCCAAGCCAAGTGGGAAAAAGAAAGTAACTAGAAATCTTGAGAAAAAGAACCTCAAAGACAAACCTCCCTCTGAAGGATGCTGCAGGTACAAGGTTCTGGTGGGTGCCCAGAACAAAGGATTTAATGTTGCTGTGTGTCAGGAGAGATGTCAGATGTTAAAAACCCAATCTGATGTGCAGGTAGAATAAATATTAGTGCTTGAGATTGTTACAGCTGCCACTGCAGCCTCACATTAATTTAACAGAGCTTGTGCAAGGCTGTCCCTGGGGCCCAGCCTGAGGGAGGGAGGGAGGGAAGGAGGGAGTCAGAGGGAACATCCCAAGCCTAAAGCCATGGCTAAAGCTGGAAGGAAGGATGCAGAGGAAGGATGCACTGATGAGGGAATGGATTTCTTGCCTCCCTGACTATAAAGAGAGTGTGAAACTGGTGAGAAACCAACCCTGACCAGCAGCACTTGCTCATCACCCCCTGGGACAGGAGGGTTTCTCTGCCTCCTGACTGATCAAATCCACCCAGGCACAAACCCCTCCCAGCCAGGTGGAAGAGACCCCAACATCCCAGCTGTGTCTTTCAGGATGTTCCTTTTTTTTTCCTGGCATGGGCAAGGTGAACCACAGGGCCTCCTCTCTGTCCTCTTGCCTGGTGCTTGAAATTAAAGTCTAGAAAAAGGGGGAAGATGGGCAGCAGGGGAATTTTCTGTGCTTAGCAATTGTGGGAGTGAGTAATGGGGGAAACAGGACTCTGGGACAGTCTGGCAAGTCACAGTGGGGAGTCAGGGCCCTCCTGTCCCAAAATGAGCCACAGAATGCCCTTCCCAGGCACTAGCACCTCAGTGTCATTGTAGAGCAGCCATTTCAGCAGCCTCCCTGGCAAAAAGTCAGGGAGCAGTACAGTAGTCAGCAGCATTAAATTAAATAAATAGTCATAAATACATGTTACTCTCTAGTTTTTTCCCCAATTGTACCTTGCTTTCACAGTCTTAAATGTCTTTTTGATAACCTGTCTTCATCCACACTCCTTCCCATGTGAGTCTTCTGTGGGACATGTTGTGTTTAGCACTTGGTCATGGAAATTGGAGGCAGGTTGGGAGAAAGCAGCAGGTTGGTCACTCCTACATATATCACCTTTCCCTAATTGGAAATTGGGAGCTTGAGAGGGTTTTAGAAGCCACTTTGTCACCCAGTTGTGAGGATGAGAGTTTACATGAGACCAATGACTCACCCTTGTGTTCCCTGCCCTTTCAGTGCCCACTGGAGACAACAGAGCTGCTACAGCTGGCAACATTTCCACACTGGGAACTTCCAGCTGCCACTCAGAAGGTGGGAAAATCCTGCTGTTGGACAGGGTGGAGATGGAGGGCCTCACATGTCACCTAATCTGCCTGGCTGGGCAAGATGAAAAAGCATTTATTGAACATTCACACAAGCAGCCTCCAGCTCAACCAATCTCTGTGGGGCCTGGGACTCTGCACAGGGCAGCCCCACTGCCCCTCTTCCTCATGGGGCTGCTCACGAGAGTCTGGAATTATCCCCCAGAACAACTACAAATACTTTTCAGTGCAGCTCTACCCCCTGACTGACTCACAGAGCAAATGCTTATGAGAGAAACCTTCAGATGCCTCACACCATGGACACCCCCAAGCTCTGTCCTGCCACCCACTGATGGTCCCTTTTCTCTTTTCTCTCTTTTTTTTTTTTTTTGTCCCTGTGACCCTTCCTGACCTCTCCTGGGTTTTTGGAAGCCTTGGGGCACACAGATGCAGTCACAGATATCCACAGTGGTGGCTGTTGCTGCACAGCCACAAACATGTAAGTTTATCCCAGGGAAGGGAATCAAATTATTTTTCTCACTAATGTTTTCCCACAGATTTTATAAGACAAGATACGAACAAGATGGTCTTGTAGACCAGGGGCAGGAGAGAGATTTGCTGAGCTGGGCAGTGGCTGCACATAAATCCTAATTTGGGGTTTGTTTTTCGGTTGGGGTACTCCCACCCTCGTGGGGAGTTGCCTGTTCAGCACAGATGTAGATTTTCAGCACAGGGATGGCTTTATGGCAGGGGCCCAAGCACATGGAAAGCAGAGAACTACAGCCAAGGCAAAGGGGACACTGTCACAGGGGTGGCCCTGCTCCACCCACACACCTTGGGGGCAGGTTCTCCCCTCCCCACCCTCTCCTCGCCTCTTCCTGCTGCACCAACAGCAAATTGGTGCTTGTGGACAGGATTTCAGCTCCTTTCCATCCTGGGCTTCGCCCTCTGAACCAGGCTGGCCCCTGTGACAGCCAACTGTGTTTCTGCACCCAGGGGGGCAGGAGGTGACTGCCAGGGAGACCTGCTCTCTGCAGACCCACAGCAGCTCTCCCCAAGGCCTCCTCTCCAAACGTGGGACAGTTCTGCAAGGGGCTGACTGCCATGGCCAAACCCTCTCTGCCCTGAAGCCAGCAAGGTCAGGGAGTTGACAGTGTCCCCTTTTTATGCAGAGATAAATACAGTCAACCAGGGACCCTCATGCGTGGGGAGGGGGCTGGGGAGGGGGGGGGGCACTCACGCTGATGCT